>NC_084989.1:1560000-1860000 GCF_963691925.1 Scomber scombrus
CGCTGATTCAGGGTCGTCTTCTGAAGGCGCAGGCTGGGAGGATGAACTGGTGCTGGTCCAATTAGTTATAATCAATCAGTTAAAGAAACATACAGTACATACCAGCAGGATTGGTGACATCACAATTAGTTTGGAGCCAATCATGGGTTCAGTATGCAACATACACAACTGTGATGTGGAAACTTGAAGCCTCCAGTGTGCAAACACTGAAAATGGACTTTACAGTGAGTGAATAGACATCCTGCATCCAAAAAGCAAAACTTTTGAAATGAAAAAAAAATATGTAATGCATGCTGGATTTAACTTTTTTTGGGGAAAAAAATTATTATTCCAAGCAGAGTATTTTTATGTTGGAAAATACAATATGGGTTTGGTCCATGGGGTTCTCTTTTAAAGCATTTATTTGTGTGTCTCACTATGGGATATGCAGTTTGGGAGATTCTGTATTAATATAGTCTCACTTATAATAGAGAGCTAGCTTGAAGATGTGAACACTGATTCAGAAAGCAGGCATGCCGACAAGAGCCAGTACTCCATAATATTGACTATACTGAATTCAAAATACAACCACTATTCCTAGCATTAATAATAGTTATTTTTATTCATGATGCATATTTATATGGAGTCTATCAGGATAGCTCATTTGATAGCTCAATTTCTTTTTAAAGCCCTCTCAGTGTCAGGTAATGAGCATGTTAACAATAACATATCATTATACCACGCTATTGGACCTGATTCCATTTTAAGGAATCAGTTAATATATAATAAAGTGATTAGGAGGTCTATGTCATAAACTAAGCAAGTAGAGCCTACCACAGTAAAATATAACTTTGAAACATCCCTTTAAATCAGCCTTTAAGCATATAGATTGACAAAGCAGCCTTTTCTTGCTCCTTAGTATAATGTGTGTGTGTGTGTGTGTGTGTGTGTGTGTGTGTGTGTGTGTGTGTGTGTGTGTGTGTGTGTGTGTGTGTGTGTGTGTGTGTTTGTGTGTGTGTGTGTGTGTGTGTGTGTGTGTGTGTGTGTGTGTGTGTGTGTGAGCAGTGCCTCAGTCATACCAGAGGACACCATTTGAACTTGGCAAGACAGAGAGATTGATGCCTGAAACAGCATCGAGCAGAGGACGAGCTGCTCAGGCTTGTCTCCTCAGGTTGAATTGTTCATGTCACACTCTCCATTTAGCTGACAAGCCTCTGATATAGTGAGCATGCCAACAGCTGCTAATGTCTGACATTAAATGGGAAATATAGGTTGGAGCATACACCCAGCTATGAAACACTCACAAACGCTATTAAGACAAATTAAGTTGACCTGAAGAGACTCAGGTCAAATGAGGTCTCACAGAGGAAATACAGCGTGTGTGTGTGTGTGTGTGTGTGTGTGTGTGTGTGTGTGTGTGTGTGTGTGTTACAAAGGTCAAGTATCAGGCTGTTCTTAGAATAAATTTGATAGTATGTGACAGCTCATAAGGCCACAAAGACTCACTGGGAGAAATCACCTTGACCTGGTGAAGGACAGACATATAGTGTATACACACATACACACACACACACACACACACACACACACACACACACACACATACACACACACCTACAGAGTTACAAAGATGACCTCACATCATGTTCATTTGTTCATAATGAAAGTGAAACTTCCTTTAGTTAAGTCTCTGAAGAACATAATGCTGACACTGCTGATGACATCATCAACTCGCTGAATGAAAACAAAGGAACAGAAGAGTAATGACAGCAGTGGCAACAGCGACAGTGATACCAGTAATGGTGATATGTGAAGTATAGTGATGTGGACACAGATGCTGATGGAACTACAATGCTACGTCAAGCTACTGAAAAATAACACTATGATAACATTATTATGTTCACTTTCATCGGACCTTATCCCCTTACCATAGAGTTAAGGAGCCTGTGTGTGTTTACCTTGTGTTTGTGTATAGCTAACTGCAAAGTAACCGTATCCAATGATAAACCATGTGAAAAAGGTGCTTGATATTTATCAGCTGATAGTGTTTCCAGTGTTTTTAGAGTCATACTGAATGATATAAGATAACTGATGCTGCAAACAAATGTCCTGATATTAGGCTTGTTATGTTTGTACACACATAATTGAAATTGGTTAAATGAGCCACTTGATGAAATAAGACACTCATTTATTATCGTATGCAGAGTTTCTCCTCACATTTCTGTCAGAATATCATTTTGTCTGGAGTCTGATGGCTCTCTGTGGTGAACTGAACATTTATAGATAACATCCCATTAAAGTGTGATTAATGATCAGTATCTCATATAGCTGCTGCAGGATAACCCACACAGCTCATTATTTGTATTCAGCTCAACCTTTTTAGTCTCCTGCTGCCCACTTTGCAAACAGTACTGCTGCTCTCTGTGCCAGCACATACAGTATACCACAGCTGCTCCAGAGCAAAGAAAAGCACTGCTGTTTTCAGTTATGCTGTAATGCATTTTTCAGATAATTTAATGGGGTTCAAATGGTTTATCTAGCTGAGGAACTTAGAAGATTGTCATAACTCATGACACAAAACTCTCCAGTTAATCTGAACAAATCTGAGACATGTTTTTCTCAGTACAGTCTTGTTTTTGTTGCAATGCAGAGTACATGTAAAGTTACAGTTGAAGTGCCAAATAATACTGTAGTTACAATCATACCTCGATGTATTTGTCAATTCACAGCTGAGACATCAGGTCCTTCCTCTAATTTACAGATCTAGAAAAATGTCATCCATGCTTTTCTATCCTCCAGGCTCGACTACTGCCACACATTTTATTCAGGTCTAAGTAGGCAAGACATCCAGTTTACAACTCATAGAAACTTAACTTAAATGTCCAAATCGTATTTTTATCTTATGGCTTTTTCTGAACTGAAATCACAGTTTGTGCATTTTGGATAACTTTTCTAAATCATTTTACCTCAATTTTTTATGACTCATTTTTACTCATTGTTTTTACTTTAAAGCACTCTGTTACATTGGTTTGAAATGTCCTTAATGATGTTAGACTGCGAGATCAGATCATTTGGTGGATAATAGATGAAGTACATTATTACTGAACATTCAATTTGCCAGGTAGTTCGCAGAATGTTCGTATTGCTTTAAAGGAAACATAATTTAAGGCAGCACACATTCCTGCTAAATATATTTGCTGTTGTAATTTAGTTGTATATAAGGGTCAATGACGTGACTATGACATTTTCAGTCTAACTGCATTTTTTTCAGTTAGAAAAAGGTTTAAATTGATTAAAAAAAATACCATATATATGTAGTACCTTTCCTTTATATGAAATCACTTTAACTTTTCAAAAACCACAAGTTATTAGTAATGTTTCTGTTATTTAAAGTGACAAAATATCATGTGGTGCGACCAATAATACCAATAACTGTATTAAATTCAGAGTAAAATATCACTTTTAATATTAATCACTGATACAGTATGCTTAACTGAATTGTATTTTTAATTTTTTTTAATCATTTTTAAGCAATTTACAGGAAAAATAAGTCTTACATACATTTAAGAAGGCAACTGTGACATAATAGATCATAAATATGAGATTATTATTTACAAAAACTTAAAGGACATGCAAATAATTTGTTTCGAAACACTTAAATTCATTTATTTTAAGATAGATCACGGTCGCACCACATGACTTTTTTAAGGTCAGTTCTAATTCATCGAGATGGGAAAACACATAAAACACCTAATTTACTATTTTCATATGTATTTATGTGTACTCAACCTTTCTTAATGTTTGAATTACTGCAATAGATATTCCCATATTTATTATTTTTAAATAAATCCTTATACGTCATTGACCCATAAACATAATTTCCTGGATAATGTGTCAAAATGTAAAATGAAAAAGAGCAGACAATGGACAGGCTGAGTTCTCCTTATAGAATGTTCTCCATGCTCCATTTTATAGAGCAGTTGTAAAAAACATCATATTTTTAAAGCCCTGAATACTGAAAAGAGATGAAGAATAAATTTGCAGAGAGAGAAATGGAAACATTTGATCTGGACTTGGAGGAGATTGCGTACTCTAATGAAAAATACAATTAGTCCCTCAGAGGCTGTCTGCTGCTTCAACACAGCAGATTAGTGATCAGAGCCAAACATAGCCATGTTTCCTCTGCTCTATATTTGTCTGCTCCTCTCCTCCCCCTCCATCTTCTCCAAGGTTGATATCATGGCACTAAAACGAGGCCAGATTGGATATTAACATGCATGTATCACATGGCAGTTATTCAAGAAATGACTCCAATGTGTAGCTCCCATGTGTAGGCTCATTCAACCACAGTGTCTCTGTTTGTGTTGAATGCTCTTATGAACCACAATCCTGTCTGTAATTACATTTCAGATATCCACTATGACATTCTTCCTAGGACAAATGATGTCACTTTTGCCATTCATGTGTATTGGTCTTTCATCTTCAGATACACACAATTATGTATTTGATATCTGAAACAGAATTCTTACTAAGAAAATCTCCTATTTCAGAAATCTACAGTCTTATTCTCACTAGTCATAGTTTTCATATCAGATATCCAAAAAGAAGCTATTCCAGATTTCCATAATGTCTTTTTGAATATTCAAAAATACAATTTGACCAGTAAAAATGTCTTTTTGAATAGATGTAACTGTAATGTTACTATGAAAAATACAATTATGGACATGTGCTTGCTAATGAGGGAATGTTTGGCTCTATGTGTAAAGTGTCTTGAGATAACTTTTGTTGTGAATTTGCGCTATATAAATAAAGATTGATTGATTGATTTGTAACTGGTGGGTGGCGTAGTGTGGGTTGGGCAGTTCTTGGTTTTTGCTCTGCAGTTTTCAACATGGTGATCATATTACAAACACTCCTGCTTTACAGTTAAACAGCTCAATATCAAGTTTGTTGAAATATTTAAGACCATGAAGAGGATGTAACATCACTCAGTCATGCACACACACATTCAGCTGGCCTCGCTGCAGTCCACCTAGAAATCATCTCTGAGTTTAGGACATACATAGTACAGCATCTAGTGACCACTTGGCACGCTTGAGGGTAATGAAGGGAAATGAGGGTTTCTCCTAGTGAGAATTCTATTGCAGATATCCAGAATGTTCATTCTAGATATCAACCATGGAATTGTGGATATCTGAAGTTGAAAGCTCCTTACACATGAATGGAAAAAGTGACATAATTTGTCCAAGGAAGAATGTCATTGTATATCTAAAACGTTCATTTTGACAAGGAATAACTAAACTACACTACAGATATCTGCAATATATATCCAGTCTAGCTATTAAATGTTAAATACTAATAAAATGCTTTATACTTTCTTAAGGATGCCATAATGAAAGTATAATTGTAGATATCTCTGGAGGATATTTTATCATTTTGACTAATAACAACATGATTTTGACTGGGAGAAACACTGTTATTGCTATCTAAAATATAAGTGTGGATAGTCAATGAGACCTTTTTATGTCAAAATGGCATACTATCTACCTGGGAAAGAGATATCTACAAAATATTTGAACTTATCTGAAATGACATTGTAACTTGTCATCATTGTAATTGTAGATATCGGAAATTGCATCGTTTCTAGTCATAATAAGAATTGTGGATTTCTGGAATGGAAAATGATGACTAGTTAGATTAGGATTGTAGATATCAGAAGAGGCTGTTTTTCTTCTAATGTAACTGTGGATATCTGACGTTGAAAGGCCAATGCGCATGAATAGCAAAAGTGACGTCATTTGTCCTGGGAAGAATGATGTTGTGGATATCTGAAACGACAGTTGTGGATAGGAAGAATTTCACTGTGGATATCTGAAATGTTCATTTTGACTTGGAAGATATGAATAACAGATATCTGCAATATATATCAAGTAAACATGTTGAACAACTTGCCATATGCTCTTCCAACAAGGCGTCCTGCTTGTGTAAAAGGGTTTAAATTGTAGGTATGTGGGACATTGTGATCATATACCCCTTTCATAAATGCCAGGATTGTTCAGAGATCTAAAAAGGTCGTAACATGAGTGACTTTCAGACTCCCTGGTTTCATTGTGTGATCATCAGCATGCACTGATGTTCGCCACTGCAAAAAAAAAAAAAAAAAACTCAAAGAAACTCCAGCAAGTTTTCATCATTCTTATTTTGCAGTGAGCATGACAATAAATGACAGGGAGCTATGTATCACAGACTGACTGTGCACAGTTTTATCTACTATTTTAAACATCAGTCATACAGATGAAGGAAAAATGTCTTTTTCTCAGGACTAGAATATGAAAATGTGCCTTTGGACCTGTGCTGAATAGTGTACCCAATATATTTCCACTTGTTTCTTGTCAGCTTTCTATCATCTGGCTATCTAATAAAGAAGACATTACACATGTAAACATATACATATGTAATACATTGTTACCAGGGCCAACATCAGTCCAACTGTCAAAATGTTTCCCAAATCCTATTGATTACTACTGAAGATGTAAATATTGAAATTGCCATAGTTTTATGTCTAACAAAGGTCAAGTTGAAGTTGAACAGTTAAACAGCTGCTCACAGTAGTTTAGCCAGTATTGGCTCCAACAGGAGGAAATATTGCTTTTATATATTTTTTGGACTATTTTCAGTGGCAGAGGTGGATTACATTTGCTGTTTGAGAGAAATGTGTGTGGGACTGAGTCAGAATCAATTACTATGCATGTGTTCATTACTATGCACCACTGTAGTGAATTATTGTATTTTAATTGTTTTTGGACAACAATGGGGCACAGAAGAATACGATATCAGGTGTTTTGTGTGTCTTGTTTCACACACACTTCTTAGTAGATGAATCCATGGTTACTTTGGCTCTGCACATGAGATTTGTTAATAGAAAAAAGATACACAGAAACTCAATAGACTTTATTTTAGGATTTAGATTTGAGGAGGTTGAGCTCTATTTGAATTATGTCCCTTGAACACTTATCATTACAACATGCTGCCATATTAACAGACACATTCAGATCAGAATTGATTTGGATGTCTTCAGTTCCAAAAGATTAATTAATGAATGAAACGTCACATCACAAGTCTCCATCATGAAACTGTGTATAGTAGAACAAAGATGATGGACTGTGTTAGTCCAAACTAAACAGAAATGCTTTTGACAGTCGTACAATTTAGAATTTTGGGGCTGACTGGGGCTGATGAAAATGAGCAACTTGTTTCACTAATGTAACAATAAATAATGCAGTGATGATGTGATTGCACAGTGCATTTTGTGGTTTTCTGTAACTTTCTGTGCAGATTAGTGAGCAGGCCCTATGATGATGTATTATTTACAACAGTTCATCTGAAGCACAGATGGTCATGAGAGGAAGAGAAAGAGGGAGGAGGAGGATGCAAGCTTTATCTCTCCGCTTCACTCCCTCTCTCTCTCTTCATTAGTAGCTAGATGAAACCAGATGTGGACTTCTACTCTAACCTTTTCCTCCCCCTAAAATCCTCTCCTCTTCTTTGTGTTCTCTAAATTTCTTAATTGTTACCTCTATCCCCTGATAACCCTCTGCCATCTCTTCTCTTTAGTTTACTTTAATTTGACATAAAGTTCAAGACGTATTTCCATTCAGGTCCAAGATGTAGTGTTCCATGTGACACGGTGACATCATATCCCCAACATACAAATACATACAACAAAACAGTGCTGGGTAAAATATTGCTTACTTCACAATGTAATCACTTTACCGATCACTGGTGGTCTCATAATGACAACGTCCTAACCCTAACCCACAATACAATCTGTAGCCCACCTCTATCAAAAACTGATCAAAAAACAACTCCAAAAAACATTATTTCTCAGGATTGAAGGAGAATATATAAAAGATATCATTGAAAGAAAACCTTAATAAGATAACAGTGAGGATAATACCTCCGGGTCGGTCCTCTGGTCAGCTTAATTGCAAAGCTTCAAATTCTGTATTTCCGATTAAGTTCATTTTATTCTAAAATCTACTTGTTTTATTGAAAGAACATCACCAAACAATTACATGAAATAACACATAATAATATAACCCATAATAGGTCAGATAACTACACAATGCAAAGAGTAATTCATGTACCAGCATCCATAGCAACCACTATAGCAAGCCTGACAAAAATCTGAGTAATAACTGACAAACTAAACATCATTTACATTCATTGAATGACAATTATGAAAATTAAATGCACATTCCTCACTAGAAATGTTAACAAAATCCAACTCCCACAACCCTATATGGGTTCAGCTGTTATAGAGATCATGAACCATGCATCAGAATTCCTGTTAGTGCTCCTCAATATCTTTTGGATCTGTAATATGTATCCAAGTATTTATCCAACACCTTCAAACTGATTAGTTGTCGAAGCCAGTGATCCCTAACTTCTTTTTTTTTTCATATGATATCTCCCTATTGATCATCCTAGCATCATGATTAGTCTTGTTACTATTTAGAAACAGATAAGAGAGAGTGGATGAGTCTCTGGCCTTCCTTCCCTCTTTTCCTGTTCCAGAGTCTCCCATTTTCCACATACAGTATGGAGTTTGCCTTGATTATATTCCCAGAAGAAGGGTTAGGGTTAGGGTTAGCATGTGGGGCGGGGCCCATGTTTCTGAAACAATGTGGGGTCCATACAATTTGCCCTGTTTATGCCCATGCCCGCTAAGCCCACTTATATCCCTTATGGGGCTCATACAGTCAGCCCATGTGGGCTTCATATGTGGGGCCCATGTTACTGAAACCATGTAGGGCCACTCAGTACCCACGTAACCTACATTTAATCCATGTGGGGCCCACGTGGACATGCTGGCTGGGTTCTTGTCCTAAATACTGTGTTTAGGCTCCAAAACAATTGGTAAAGTTCGGGGGAAAAAAAGTGAACAGTATCCAATGTAGACAATGATCTTCCCTGATCCTAACCAGGTGCTTGAATTGAGCCATAAAAAGGTCAAAGCTGCAGGTAAATTCATAGCTAAGAGCATACATTTGTACAACTGACAGTTGGTAGTCTTCAGTAGGAAAAGCACTATCTGCATACCAAGTCTCCTGGTCATGCAGATTCACTTCGTATAACATCAGAAGGATCCAATGCCATTCCTAATTCCAAGCACTGGTCATTTTACAACTGGACTACTGCAACTCGCTCCTGGTTAGACTCCCAGCATGCACTGTCAAACCTCTGCAGGGGATTTAGAATGTAGCGGCACATCTGGTGTTCAACAAACCTGAACAAGCTCATGTCACACTTCTGTTCATCTCCCTCCAGTGGCTCCCAGTGGCGTCTGGCATCAAGTTCAAAGCTTTGATGCTTGCCTTCAGGGCGACAAATGAAATGGCACCCTCCAAAGTTGAATCACTTATCATGTCCAATGCCCCCCCCCCTCCCCTGTCCACTGCAGTCTGTAAATGAACAATGTCTTTTAATAGCATCACTGCCTGGAACAAAATCACTATCCACTCTCTTTTTTTTCTTTATGGTTCTGTGATTGTGGAATGAGCAACCCAACTCCATAAGGTCTGCATTAAAGAAACACCTACAAACTCAGCTCTTCTGTAAACACCTCAAAACTAAAGTCCCTTCAGCACTTTAATTGTTGCACTTCTTTCTTTCTATATTTGTTCTGCACTTGTTTACATCCTGTTCCTTTCAGGCTCACTGTCCTCTGATGTTTGATCATCTTGCCTTGCTTTTTAGTCATTTCGGACAAAAGCTTTTTGCCAAATGACTAAATGTAATATAATGTAATGTTACTAATAAAACGAATGATGGCTGAATTCCATTTAGCTGCGTCAGTTTCATGGTCCTGTGTGCTCACTCACTGGAACACTTGAATAGAGCAGAGTAATCATTAATGTTTTTAGAAACACTACTTGTCTACTAAGAAAAAGCTCTGCAGTATTAGTGTTGTTTTAAAAGGCTGGAATTGTTGGAAACAGGAAAGATAATCTCTTGAATGCATTAGGGTGATGGTGGGTGCCATCCTGTGCTGTAAAATTACTCACATCCATCTCTTCAGTCTTAACTTCTAAGTTATATACAATTCTTAAATTCATGCCTCAAGATTGAGTGGTGTTGAGGAGGTAAATGTTACCATGTCACACCAGGAAGTCAAATCAAATATGCAGGAAGCTTTAGTATAAGTCCACCCTGCTGTAACTTCTGTAGTCAGAGTTTGTGTTGGTACCTTTACAGCCTTTCAGAGGATGGACGTTTATGTCATGAAAGGCTGAAATTCATCTTCCCTCCATTATCAGAAAATGGATGTGTTTGTGTTCGGCACATTTTACAGCCAACTGTCCGCCTCAGGATGTTCTGCTTTTTCATCTTCAATCTTTGGGAGAAGTTTTTAAAAAATGGTTTCTTTCTATTCTTCAGCTAAAGGAATAATATATATCTGTGGGTTGGGGTCCACACTTCCAGCTAATCAGAGTATGTACTCATTAATAATAAATGTTATGAGGACATGCTGAAGGACAGAGGGGAATCTGGGCTGTAAGGAAACATGGATTTAGATCAATCTAAATGACTTTTGGTGAATAAAATGTTACATATATGTTTCAAATAGACAAAGTATTTATAAAAAATAGTGCAAAAAAGGTTCTTCTGAGATTAACAGAGCAGGACTGCTACAGGAAGATCTGTGAATGTTTCACTATAACACAGAATCTATTCCAACAAACTGAAACAAACTGAGCTAGTGAACAGTTTAGCTGAAGCTTTACTATTCCAGCACACATCATTATCATGAACTTCTCCCTCTGTCTTTCTCTCTGATACACACATAATGACATACGCAACTTCATTTGTCATGTGGTGTTTTATTTAATTGATGTGATGTGTGTGAAGCATCACTGGGATTTCTTTGTGGTCATCACACTAATTGTACTTTATGTATCTAAATGAAAATTCATCAGGACCTCATCACATATATTCCCATTAATTGATATGGAAAAAACTTGGTTCTAAATCTGGTTTCCTTGTAATTATAATCACTCTTTAGTAGCCATGAGTGGATATTGTAGGAGAACCAAGCAGAATGTCCATGTGGGCCCCATAAGAGTTACATTTGGGCTGCCAATATAGGTCCTATGTGGGTTTGTCTGCAGTTTCCATGGTGGCCCCACCTGTGTTTGCCCATATGGGCTTCAAGTGGGTTCTGACGGGTTTCAGGTGGGGCCCAACTGGGTGAGTTACACAGGACCCATGTAGGCCCCATATGGGCAAACATATGGGGGCTAAGTGGGAACAGTATGGACCTTAAATGGCGCCCATTTAGCCTGCCCATATGGGCTTCACATGTGGGGTCCATGTTACTGAAACCATGTGGGACCAACACAATTTGCCCAGTTCAAGCCCATTCCCACTCAGTCCCCATGTAGCTCGCATTTAACCCATGTGGGGCCCACATGGACATGCTGGCTGGGAAGTTACAACATGTCACTGTTTCACAGGTGCATTTAGTATAAATATTTAGAGATTTTGCATATTTGTTCATTTAAAATATTTCACTATTATGTTGATTAAAAACCTCATCCAGATGGCATTACTTTATCTGCAACACATTTATATACACCCCATCTGCTTGGTTTCCTTACATTTTGTACTGTTATTTTTTCATCCTGTAGTTGTGGTGGCAGATCTGCCATCACCTCTCTAAATACAGGGGAGAAAATAGAAAGATGCCCCAAGGAGAGACCTAACATATCAGCTCATATTTACTCACAGTCACAGCTGTCTGGTGGCATTTCAGCACAGAGTTTTTAATAAAACATTAGGAGCAGGAGGAACTTTCCGAATAATTTTGAAAGTCGAACCAGAATAATGTTAGCTTTTCAGCATTTTCCTGTCAGGAGAGCAGTTTGCATGTGGAAAAATCTCCAGAAACATGCAGTATGGATTCAGAGTCAAGATTCCTCTCATCAGTGTGCTTTCCTTTACATACTGACACTGTTTCTGTCCACAAAACATACTGCACCTTTACACCAGCTGTCATGCACCTGTTTCATCACACATTTTAACACAGAGAATGTGACTTAACTTACAGACCAGTGTCTTCATACAGAAGAGGGAACCTTATTTTTTAGATACAGTAGAAGGCTTTGATTAATTCCATGCAGCTTTGCTTTACACACAAATATGTTTCTGTATTTTTAATTGTGTTTCCTTCCACCTTGTGAAAGTAAGCTCTGTTGTTTGTCACTACAAGCAGCAAACCTTTTAAATAAGCCTTCAAATGTGCCTGACAAAATATAACATCATTGCCTTCCAAAATCCATTTCTCTCCATTGATCTGTCTGCTCTCTGCTGCTGAAGAGACGTGTCATTCAGGAAACTCAAGACACCAATAACCTCAGCTCCTGTATTGTTTTCCTCGCTAGGATTCCTGAGGTTGTCATGGTCACAAAGTGAGCCACAGCAGTTGAAAAAGTTCAACCATCATAAGCTCTGAGAGTGGCAGCTGTCCTGACCGCTCAGGACAGGTTTTCATTGAGCAGTGAAATCGTTTTTTCTTGCCATAATTATTCATATATATTTATACCAGCCGTTAGATGATCCCACCCTAATGCACCAACATCCACAGTCCTCCTTCTATGAAAAAATATATTTAAAAGTTGATCTGAAGCTAATATGAAGCTTCAGTTGTCTAAATGAATACCTTAATGCCTATTTTTGTTACTACAGTATACTTCCACCACAGCTCAACAGGGGAAACACTAAGAGAGAATGTGATGCTAAAAAGACTGTAAATGTGTCAGATATCACTTGATATGACTAACTCACACTGATGAAGACTCATATAAGCTTCACATCTACTTTTAAATGACTGTGTGGACACACTGTGGATTTTGTCCTCCATCACTTCCATTGAAAGCCCATTTGAAGATGTTTTAATAGTCAGTATGAACAGGAGGAATGATTACAGAGAGGAAAACCTCTTTACTGTTCATATGGACACCTGCCTGCTGCTTTAAGACACAGTTAAAAAATGTGAACTTGTCCTTTAAGAGGTGTTGCTACGATACATCTCCCTACTCCCCCTCCAACCTTTCTTCCTGACAGACAGAGGTCATAACTCACATAGCTTCTTGAGATCACTTGGCGGTTAAATGCAGACATACTGTATGTTTTTTACAGCATTTGAAAAAAAGATGTCATTTTTAATGTGAGGACAGTTTCCACCTCTCACAATAAATATTCCATTATTAATATAAAAAAATGTTGATTTGCAACTTTAAATCACCTCTAACAAAGACATATTTATGTAAAATGCAAATACCCAAATTCTTAATTTTCAGTATGACATTTTTACCCCTGGAAGGCTCTGGTAGGTTTGTTCATTTACACTGGACTGCCTGTTGGCAGCTTAGATTCATGGGGAACAAAATTAGTTCTAATAGTGACAAAAAATATAGCTACGATTATGGCTAAATATTTGGATTTAGCTGCTGCCAAATGAGTCAGTACAGAGCCAATAAAGGGTTAAATCTCCTGTATGTTACTGTAAATCTTGTTTCAGAATCATACAGGCTGCAGCAGGTGAACAAGTGTTACAGAAACTATATCAGTGTGGGATGTCTTTAATCTTTGAGGATTTTTCTCGATGTATAATAATTCAGATGATCTAATCCTTGTGACTCTCTTCCTATCAGATGTATGTGACGTGCACGGTGCAGGCGAAGGGCACTCGTCTGGCCAAGCCGGTGTTGTCTCTTGGGCTCATGTGTCTGGCCTTCCTCACCGGTCTGAACCGCGTAGCTGAATACCGCAACCACTGGTCAGATGTCATCGCTGGCTTCATCATTGGAACCTCCATCGCCACCTTCCTGGTAAGATTCACACACATAAACATCATCAGTGTGTGCTGCACGGAAAGATAAGGGATGAGTAGGATAGCCAAACACTGCACTCAAGTATAAGTATCAGATAAACGTAAAGAAGTGAATACACAACTTGTACATACAGTCAGTATGTGATCACATGTCATGTCATCATCTTCTGAATAGATCATGTGTTATACACCAGGACAATGTACAAAGTGTCATCACTAGTTCCCATGTGCATATTACATCAATATTATACACCGTTAAATGAACAACCAAGTAAACACATTTTGAAATGTTGTACTATTTCACTGTTATGTTTAAAGAGTATATCTTGTGCTTTCTGTGGTTTTCTGTTATTTATACATTGTTCTGATGTGGGATGTTAAACATGGTCAAAGGTCCAAATCTTGAGGTTAACATATGTAGAAATGCTCCCTGCAAGTCAGAATCTAGGGCTTAAACCTGATCTGAACACTTTGTTTCCAATATGTGTTCCTACAAGGCATTGAGCTGACAACATATTGTCACACATGCCCATAAATTGTCACATATGGCCATTTGTTCCATAGCCTTGGTTGCTTAATCGTAAATGACAAATGGACTGCTTTTGTAGAGCGCCTTTCTCATCTTCTGACCACTCATTGTATTACCCATTACCTTTGACAGGTATTGGACATACCATGTAACCAATCAAAGAGCTAGAATAAGGAGCTATATTCTGATGAACAGTAAGCTACAAGGTTGGATGGCAGCACTTTTTGTACTCCTCACGGTACGATGTTCTTGTGAAGTTAATAAACTGTTCATTCTGAGTACAAATAAGTCATATCAGCCAGAAGTTTATTTAACACAGTGTTGAAAGTGTTCTAAGAGAGGCATATGATACTACAGCAACATTTAACCTGATGGAAAACTTCTACTTTGAGCAGCCAGGAGACTGGCCTAAGTTGGGTAATTGACTCCTAAAGTCTGTGTCATGGGCTACCAAGCCAAAAATATTTTTAAGTTTAACTTTGGAGAGGGAGGTGACAACAAAACAATGCTAGCTAAATTTGATGGTTACTTGATACCATAAAGAAAAACACTATACACAAGAGAGTGTGCTTTTACCAGCAAAAAGCTGGGGGAAATGACCAGGTCATTTATGAGAGCACTCTATGCTCTATGAAAAATGTGATTTTAGAGAGAAAAAAGTTGAGGCATATCAGAGACAGATAAGTGGCTCTCTAGGCGAACTACAGCTCATGTGACTCCTCACCTTGAAAACTGCAGTGGGCTTGGTAAGACAAGCTGAGGACGTAGCACAGCAGATAAGCCAGCAGGAGCAGCAGGCAGCACTCACGTACAGGAGGTGACACATCAGCAGCCATCGATGAAAGGTGGGAGACAGCCTGTAAAAGAGAGAAGTGATGGATGGTAACAAGCTCACTCAGGGGGACACCAGGTACCACTAATGCAGGAAAGAGAAGCAAGGAGCTCCGGCCAATTGCCAAGCATTAGAATTAAAGTGTAGAAAAATGTGGTAAAAGGGTCAATGGGAGAGAAAATGTGGAACACGTTTATCTAGGAGCAGTAAGTAAGGTAAATAAGGGCAGTGTTAGGCAGTGGACAGAACTAATAAATGAAGGAAAAACTGACATTACTATAATGAACCTGAAGACATTCAGAGCACTTATGCCAAAAACAAAGCTACTTAGATCAAGTGGACATCTAGACAGTCTGTGAGGAGCACTAAACAGTGTGGGAAAGTCCACTGCTAGTACACTCATAAACAGAAGAAGTACATCTTTAACACACATTTAGAAAAAGGGCCTACAGCCAGCAACCTGTTAGACAGAGAGACAGTGGTAAGGCTAGGGCTGGTGAGTGAGAGTGGGAGCAGTACCATACTCTGTACATACGGCCAGAATAGAATAGAATAAACGTTATAGTCATTGCAAAAGAAGTACAATGAAATTGGCTGTGCTGTGCCTGAATATAAAGAATAGAAAAAAACAGACAGTAATAAATAAACAAACACACACGCGTACACAATCATCCCAAATCAATAAATACATATATATAATAAAGGATTTTAAATGCAGCTCAAAAGCAGTGTTGCACAAGTTGTCCCATTATTGCACATTTGAGTTACGTTATAATGAAATGATCCTCACTACAGTTCATGACACAATGGTGGGGCAGAGTTTTATTTTGTTCAGTTCAGTGATGGATCTTGGATAAAAGCCTGGTGGTGCGAGCTTTGAGTGTTCTGTAGCGCCTCCTAGAGGGTAACAAAAAAACCCCACAATATCTTCTTCCCTAAGTCCAAACTGAGATGCAGTGAACAGAGGAGCAAGGTCTGATAGAGAGAGTCATGCAACCTTGTTTTCGTTGTTAGGTCGTGTCTAAGGGTTTGGGTGACTTGCTGGACAAGTTAACTAGATTTTATTGCATAGGAGTCTACTGATTGTTGTCCATGTATACTCCAAATATTTCCATGGAAATGGAGATAACAACATTGCAATATTAAACTTGTGGGCAATATTGTTTAATTTAGATGTATCACAGATCATAAGCCTCTGGTGCCACTGATAAACAGTAAGGATTTGGATGAGGTACTACTGCAATGTCAAAGACTCCTGATGTGGTTCAATACCAAGGCAGAATATGCACCAGGGAAAACACTGGTCATTGTTGATGCCTTGTCTGACAACACCACAGAGATTATGATTGCTTGACATGTTAATGATGTCACTCCCAGTTGGCCAATATCAGGTCTGCTGCACAGAGGAATGAGCAGCTAAAAAGTGTACAGAAGCAGATCAAAGATGAATGGACTGAACAAGTGAGTAGCATCACAAACAGTCACAGTAGGGTGTCACATTTATAATTCCACAGTCAATTAGACAGGAAATACTGTATGTATAAAATGTGTAAAGGAAACTGTGTGGTGGCCTGAAACAGCTGGTGATATTAAATGCAGCATGGAAACATGGCACATGTGCCAGAAAACAAGCAAACACAGCACAAAGAGGCACTCCAACCCACACCACTGCCTGAACGGCCATGGTAAAAGAGCATCACATTGTGATGTCAGATTCTTGTTGCTTGGAAATCTTGCACTTGCCAACTACTAGGTTTTTACTGAAGTCCACGTTTGCAAGATTTGACCAGATTGTCAGTGATAACAGTCCACAGTACACAACTGAGACCTGTAAAGACTTTTGCAGACAGCATGACACTATGCATGTCACATCCAGTCCCCACAACCCTGTATGTAATGGATGTAATGTATGGACACAAACCACAAAATGCATTCTTAAACAAGAAGACCCATTATTAGCATCAATGTGCTACATGCACGGCCGTAGCCAGGATTTTTAGAATACCAAGGTCAAAAATAAGACCATGATTTATTTGTACCGCTTTCTTGCTGCGCAATTCTTGTGGTCCAATTCTTTTTTATCACTTCCAATTTTGCAACTTAAATCAACTCCTATTTCAGTATTCTACAACTTCCATAGTTGTATATTTAAAAATTATAACTGCAATATATTATTGTCTTTGTTTGTTCTTAAAATGTGGAATGAAGCACGGCCTGCTGGGAAAGGGAGAAAAGGGCTCACCCAATGAATGAACCACGAGCGGCACGTAATGGAGGCTAGGGAAGGCTGAGTCTTCCCAAATCTTTATGCTGGAAAATTGTGGAAATCATGTACATTATGTGAGCATATTATTATACATGATTTCAGAATGAACGGGCCGCAGCTGCAGCGACAACCTCAATGTGCGAGGTCGCCTGCAGCTGAGGTAACAATGTAATGTTAGCGGGTTAACAAGATGTAGCATGGTACTCACAACTTGGTGCACTCACACTAATTCCAGTTGTTCCGTACTGTGCTGAAGCACGAATGTCCCCCCTCCCCTGTCCCCCGCTGGCCCGCACTCATATTACCTCAAACCCAAGTGTAATCAAGCACGGTTACCTCACGTTGCCCAAAAACATATAGACAGTTTACTCTCATAAAACATGCACAGGTGTGTGTTGGCGTGCTGTGCGCCGGTAAAACACAACACAGCTGATCAATTAACACAACGCACTATGATTAAAAAGTGCAAGCTTGTTCTTCTGAGTCATGCCTGTGTAGTATGCAGTACTACATACTAGTGTAAAAGCAGACGTACTGATTCAACTCTTTACGCCAGTAAAAGTAAGACTTAGTTTAATGACTTCACCAAATGACTTTTGAATGAGTTTATATAATGCAGATTTGTAAAATATGACTTTTATGAGGGTCACAGTCACAGACAATAAACTTAGCATTTCATAATTGTGGTAGCAGCGGTGCAGCAGATGTAATGAAGTCCACGCAGCACGCTGGATGCAAACTAATATTAAGCCTTTAGCCTTTTCATTATAATGTCCATGGACATAAATTGAGTTATTTTGCCTTAATAATGATACAATAATACACAAAAAATGGTCAGATTGGGAACGCATTTGCATAATGTCTCCTCGTTGCATTTAGTGTTGCACTAACTGACCAGGGCTCAGCTAGTGTTGCCTTTTGAAAATCGTTGATTTCCCGGGATTCCCTGGAAAATTGGCTTCTTTTACAGGGATTTAAAATGTCTTATTTTCGGGAAAATTATGAATCCCTAGTGCGCATGCGTGACCAAGTGTACCGTGCTGCGTATAAAAGTTGGTGAGGCAGCCTTCCCAAACGTCAGGCCCACCCGCCGCCTATGGAATGAACAGTTTGCAAAATCAGGTCAAGTCCAATTCACAAATGTAAATATTTCTGATGATTTTCAAATCGCAGTTCACATCTACTGCTGCGAATATTTTTTGTGGAAGTCAGCACTATATAACTGCTACTTAAAAATCTCCAGTAATATGCTGTGTATATTTGTGAATTTGTGAAGAATCTGCTGAAGGAAGCGCAACACAGCTGGAGCTGTTAGGTAAGGAAACCAGTTGGGACATAACACCGGGGCCGGTGAAAAGATTCCCGGTGGATTTCAAAGCCTCACTCCACCGCTGACTATAGCCAACTACTTTAGTTTTGACATGGCAGCGGTATCTGCAAGTACGTGTCACGTGACGGTCCGTTGTGCAAGGATAATTGTCTCGTCGGCTATTTTCACTTCACAATGAAACAAAACTTCAAGAACAAAATACCGAGCACATGACCTCGGTGTCCTCAATGGTCTCCAAGTGAGATGCAGAGAGATTGCAGAGGCTGAGCAACAGCAGGAGATTGGGTGTAAAGGACTTGCCACTGTTACAATTGGGACATTCAGTTGTGTTAAAGTTGGATGAGAACAAGACTTGGAAAGGACCAGCATCTGTCATCTGGGAGAGCTGTACTCATCGCTCATACCAAGTGGACTCACTGAGTGTTCGTACCAAGGGGAGGGGAGGTGAGAAGAAACAAATGACATCTAAAACGTGTGCCACCGGGGGCAGCAACACAATGAAATAGAGCAGAACACCGCATAGTGACAGAGTTTGGTAGAGTGTAGTAAATCTGGATATGTGAGCTTAATGTAATATCCTGCTAAAGTGGTAAAGTGGAAACTCTAATTTACAGTACATTGTCCTACACAGAATGAAAAGTAGTTCCTAAAAAAAGACAGTTGAGTGGTATATGTAGGGTGTGGGGGGCTTAAGAAGACAGGAGCTAAAACTGCCTGTTTCAGACAGAGGCTGAACTGAGGGGCTGCATAAAGGACCAGTTATAGTTTTAGTTTAGTTTATTCATTTAAAAAGGGACATTCATGAACATTTCAAATTTAAATGTAAATGCACCGGAATTAGCTAAAATAGCTAGTTTTCATCCGTGTCCCTTGGCAGGCATAGATAAATAAGGACCTTTTAACTTAAAGATATTCCAGTAGAATATAAATGTGCAGAATATGTCCCCTTTTAAGGAAGTAAATATGGTAGTATAGTAGAGTATCAACATGTTACAGTGTTTCTATGGTACATCCAGTATAGATGATTCCAGCTGCCTTTCCATATACACCCCTTAAAACACCAAAGTAGGAGGATTGGAAATGATCGGTGAAATAAAACAGTGTATGTGATAAAGTAGAGAAAGTGAGAGCAGCAGAGCTATTTAACTATTATCATAGCATGACTTACCAGGATGTTTGACTTCAGAAAGTAATATACAGGATGTTTAACCAAAAAGTTAAGATCATATTTGTTTATTCAAGAAATAATGTAGATTATCGATGGAGTTGTTAATCAAGTCATTGATTTTTTTTCAAGTTGTTTCTATTTATTTTCTCAATGATCTAAGAGTTGATTATTATGTAGAACTATCTCATGTATTAGATATGCTTTTGCATGTTGCACAGTAAGAACATGGAGTTAGATGTGGACCTCATTGCTGTCAGTGTATAGCTGCACATGCTTTTTTTATATATATAATGCATTCTCTCATGAAATACTGTACATCAAGGCTTGTCTTGCCCTCACAGCTGTGCTGCACGCTATCATAACATACACACACAGTGATGATCAGTGGTACAGAATGATAGTGATACAGAATGTTTCCTAGCAGCAGCTGAAAGAAAGAATAGGAAAAAAGATATTCTCTCTCTTACTGTTTTTTCCCTCTCTGATCCTCTTTCTTCCTCTTGTGTAGGACAGAGAAAGGCCAGTGCTTTTCTTTTTTTTTGCAGTGTAGAGGGTTTGAAGAGAGCGGGTCTGTGATAAGGCTTCGCTCAACCTCTCACACAATGCTCCATTAATGTTGGTCATGCTTAAAAATACTAAAGTGCCATTAGTGATGGACAGAGATAGGAAAAGTACAAAGACAACATTTTCTGACTATCAGAGAAACGCTCTCCTCTTTCTTCACTCTCTCTCTCTCTCCTCTCCTCTATCATCTCCTCTCTCTTCTCTCCTCTGCTCTTCTCTCCCCTGCTCACCTCTTCACTTTACTCTCTCCTCTCCTTTTTTCTCCTTCTATACTCTCTCCTCTCCCCCTTCTCCTCTGCGTTCTCCTCTTCTCCTTCTGTTCTCTCTTCTTCTCTTCTGCTCTCTCCTCTCCTCTCCTCTGCTATCTCCTGTACTCTTCTCCCTCTCCTCTGCTTTCTCCTCTCCTCTCATCACACCAGGAGTTTCACTTATTTAAACATAGAAGCCTTCAAACAAACACCTTTCATTATCATAGGGAACAGTGAATCAGTGAGCAGATTGGCCAAATCTTGGCCTTGCAGCAAAGCTTCTTCTTATGTATAAATGATCCTCACTAGAGTCAGCTGATATATGGAGAGCAATAAAATCCCTACAGATGGGCTGTAGTGCATACTAACTATGTGTTTCTTAGAAATGAAACTCATGGAGAGGTCATTCTTATTCAGTTCCAAAAAAACTGGACCTATGTGCTCAGAATGAATGATATCAGGAAATACTGTATATTTAAATCAGGGGTATTCAATTAAAATTCATTGAGGTCCAATTTGTGGACATCATAATGTCTCCCTTTTTACTTTTTAACTTAAACTTAAACCATCTCTCCTCTTTTCTCCGTGTGTATCTCGCTGATGGTTGAGTCTCTCCACATGTCCAAAATGCATGGATCTGATTGGCTGATTAGTGTCACGTGAGAGGATTTGCTATACACAGTGGTCTGTGATTTTCTGAGGGCTGCTCCACTTTTACCGTAATAGCTGGAGAAGCGGCGCCCGTTAAAATAGAAACGCTGTGACAACATTTAACAATCCTCAATACTTCATCAGGTCCGGGTTCTGATAGGACCGTGTCTGGGTCCAGATCCAGCCCACAGTCTGCCTATTAGTGAGCTCTGATTTTGACCATTATGGAAAACTAAAGCTGACCTCATATGTCTATATAGCAATTTAGAAAGCTCACAGTAATAGGTGCAGGCATTTTAATTTCAGTATTCAAGTTTGAATGGCTAAAGTCAAATTCTTCATTGTTGACTTTCCTGATTGGAAATGATGCATTGTATGAACACAGATTGACAGTGAAAGGACCCTCTCTAAACCACTGGCAATATTATACCATCATCATCATCATATCATGCCGGTGTCCTAGAAATGAAATCCATATACAGTAGGTCAATTCCTATTGTGTGTCCTTTATGTATTGAGGTGGAAGGGTGTGGAGGTTGAGTGGTGGATGGGCATTTAGTGTAATCAAGGAGGGATTTCCACCTTTTTATTAACTGTAACATAATCTTTTCCAGTAACTTAACCCTGCTATAAGGAATTTCAAAAGCACTGGGACATGATGGAAAAAAGAGTCATTGTTACTGTACATAATCCAGGGTTTTACTTTATTATCCAATATAAAAGTTCTTGTCTGGTGTGTGGTGTTAGGGTTGGATGTGCTCTCAGACTGTATCCTGCAACAACTTTGAAAATATATATGCATTTAATACTGAAGAAATGTAATAGTGTTATGTTTAATCTACAGTACGTAACGAGGAAACATTCATTTGCAAGCTGCCAACATATTTCATTGTTTGTGTTTGCTGTATCCGATCCTGCCAGCTTAAGAATGATTATCTAAATGAACCCTTTGTGACTGTGGGATGAGGTTTGTGGCAAAATTCCTACCAATTCATCTCAAAATCAAAACTGTGTCCAGAACACGCAGGCATCATGTAGACGTTGTAACAATCAGCAGAGCTCACCCTGTTACAAAGATGTCTGTGCTTTTTCTGTTCAGGATCAGTTAATACAATTCATAGAGAGAAGTCAAAGTAGCCCTGGATCTTTTTACCATTATATTTACATGTGTATGTAAAGTGGAAATGTTGAGAAACAAACCAGTGTGTAACAATGAAAAGGGGATTTCTATCAAGACATGTTTTGACAATATTCAGAATATCCCATCAACATGGAACCCTGATAATCTCATGTATCCATTCATATAGGCAGATGTGTAATAGACTGAAAACATCTGGACATTAACCCTCACATACTGTTCATATTCTACACCCTCACAGTATTCTGGATCAGTTGTGACCCAGTCTAAAAATCCCCTCATAAAAAGTGTCTATACTAAATGTTGAAGCACAGATGTGTTTAGAAAGCATCAATAGTGGATCTGACTGATCAATAAATGTGATTAAACCTTGATTCATGTTTCAGAGAGCAGAGAGAGTGTATTCAACTAACTACACTACACTAAACATCTACTATCACACAATATCATGTCCTATTTTACCTAAGACATGAAAATATAACATAGTAATAATGATGTAAATGTATTTTATAACTTAATGGAAGTGTGGGGTTTATTGTATAACCATTAGAAGGGTAAGGTAAGGGTAAGGGTAAACTTCATTGATTGTCCTAGGGGAAATTCAAAATTGACACAACAGTATATCTGTAATAAGTGATAATAACATAAAATAAGATACAATTAAAAAAACGATATACAATAAATAATCTATAAATACCATATATAATAAACTGTATATGTGTAATAATCTGCAATGTTCCTAGGATCAGTCATCAGTCTAACTCCTCATTACTACTATCTTATTAAAACCATTAACTATTCATTTAACATTAACTAATATTTAAACAACAAACAAGTACTTTAAGACATGGGGAAGTCATGTGACTTAAAGAGCACCATATATACAAAGTATACAAAACAAAATCACCATCATCTATTTTAAACTGGTTTAGCAAAATACAACATTTACTCCTCGCCTCAGTAGAAACATTTACAACAGTAATAAAAATGACCATTAATGCACAACATACAATATTACAAGTTTGTGCACAAACCCAGTGCTGCTCAACTTGAGTTGTGTGATGTGTTTTAATGTTAATCCATGATCAGATTTTTAAAAATGAAAACCCTGACCATCTCACTGTCTCATTCCTGAATTGTAAACTCATATTGGATTTACAGATTGTTAGTTTCTACACATATAATGCTAGAGACAGGTGGTGGAGACATACTGCATCATATGTGAGCTTAGTGAAAGAAATCCTGAGTGATGTTTGTGTTGCATACTAAATAAAGTTGGCTTACTGGTGCTCATAGTTCAGAGGTAAAAAGTTTGATGTTTGTAACTAAGTAAGCAGCTATCAATGTATTGTGATTTATTGGAACAGTTTGTCTTATTGTAATTAAGTAAGTAAAGTATTTGCCAGAGGTCCTGTGCTGCATGTCACACCCCATCTCTCTCCACTGTCTGCCTACTGCTAAATAAAGATGTCTATGCCAGAAAAAACCTTTAATAAATAAATAAACCCTGATCCGGAAGGAACAGCTTCAGTCCTCCATCTGAGCTCAGCTGGAGTTTGACTTCCAATTTGGTATTTGGCTGATGGAACGAAATAGGAGATTGGTGATGAACCAAAAAAAGAACAGAAACATAATTGGTTGTTAGTGGTTGATGACATTTCTTTAAATTATACATATAAAGTTCCTAGGTTGCACTGCTCTGTAGGAAGTAATGAACTAATGGAGGGCTCGACACCGCTCAACACATTTCCCAGCCCCCAGCCCTCAGTGTGTGTGTGCGTGTGTGTGTGTGTGTATCTCTTCTCTGCTCAGCCAACTTGAAATTGGTTATTTCATTTTCAACCTCAAAGCCACGTTTTGCTCCTTATTACACATCTATCATAGCTACAGCAGTGCCCCCAGGAAAAAGTCAACACACACACACACACACACAAAGACACACACACACACACACGTGACCTACATACTTGAGTTACTCTCTTAATCCGAGCAACCGCTCAGGAATCTCTCTCAGTTCTTGAAAAACACATCTCTGTCGTCTGCTGGGAGACTTCAGTGTGTGTGTGTGTGTGTGTGATTAGCTTTATTTGTATATTTTCATTAATATGTGTATCTTCTCTGCTGTGTGTGTGCTGTAGGTGGTGTGTGTGGTCCATAACTTCAAAGGCAAGTTATTGCTGTGTGAGGATTCACCAGGAGAGCAGAGGCCCAACCCGGCCATGTTGAACATGGGCCATGTGGAGAGTCCTCTAGAGAAGTACATTGCCTCACAGGTCAGTACAGCTCAACACACACACACACACACACACAACACACCTGCACTCACCACACACACCTGAAATCATTCAGTGCTCATCCTGGTCTCAACAGAAGAGTTTCTCACTATTATAGACAGCAAACCAGCTCTTCTCCCTATGTCTGCCTTCCATAGCTCCCAGTAGCTCCCACTCCTACTAATAACACTGAGGTTGTCCCTACTCATTAATCCCAGGAACACTGCACTTTATTTTATTGTATATAGTATTTAGAGATTGATTATTTGTATATTTTATTTTTCATCACTTCACCATTAAAAGGCTACTGTTGTGTCAATTTTTAACCAATGGATAAAATGTCGGCCTGTGTACCATGTGTACCATGTGTACCATGTGCCTGTGTACAATTAATCAACTGTATATATTTTTTAAAAAGTTAAAATTAGACCATTTATAAAAATTTGTTATTTAGTAAAAACAAGTAAGGAACCAGTTAAATAAATATGTTTTCAGCTGTTGTTTAAGAATGTTCACATCTCTTATAGCTTTAGGTAGAGTATTCTATCATTTTGGAATTTTTTTGGAACATAATTAAAGAAAGCGGCACTTCCTGTTTTGTTGTGTGTATTTAAAGAGTCTGTGATGTAGGCCGGTGCCCAAAAACCATGTAGAGCTCTAAAAACAAGTAAAAGAAGCTTAAAATGTATTGTAAAAGATACTGGGAGCCAGTAAAGTGTCGCTAAAACTAAGAGTAATATCTCACTCTTCCTTATTTTGGTTAAAATTCTAGATGCACAATTTTGAATGAGTTGAGTTTAAAGTGATTGCTTTGGAAGTGCGGTAGTAGAAACAACATTGCAGTGGTCCAATCTATTAGAAATAAATGCATGAATAAGTTCATACAAAAATGAAATGTTGATGCTTGTGTGCCATTGTGATAACCAACTGCATGAATATTCACAAACTTAAATGTTACCATCTATGCTATTTATGCCCTTATTTTTTAAAACAGCCACATAGACTAGCAGGGGTGCCGAAATGATGATGCTGAAAATTACCATATGTACACACACACACACACACGCACACACGCACACACACACATATGTTGTTGTAGGAGACAGATGATGAAGATGAAGAGTCTTGGTACATTAAGGAGCGCCTCCAGTCCTTCCTGCGCTGGCTGCAGGGACTCAACTGGTTCCAGTGTCTGAGAAACAAAAGGCAAACAAACTATGTAATGGTTTGACACTTCATCTCTGCCAAATCTCTGGACACAACTCTACCTCTCTTTATATTCTACGTTTCAGTTAGAGTGATACGAATTGCTGCTACATCGCACATAAAGTGTATTTCCACCTGTTCTTATTCAAATTTTTCAATTTATTTCAAACAGAAACATTGCAAATAAAATACGTTTTTGAGGAGGAAAAGTTTGCCTCATCAATGAAAGCAAAATATGACAAAGTGCAAAGAAAACAGACTTAGTGAATAAATCATGACGCATGAAGATTGTGACTTAAACATCCACTGCAGAGAGGAAAAAAACAGTAGCAGATAAAAACATCAGATCTGTGAGGAGACGAGGAGACTGTGACGCTCCTTAAATTAGTACTTCAAAGAAATGTCAAATTTCCATCATGTTTTCCAAAGCTTTGCACCGCTTTAGCTTTGACTGCTGTTCTTTTAATGACTTCATAATGTCGCATGCTTTTCCGCAGCACTGGTTTAATGACACAGACTGGAGAATCAGCGCCACCAACTGTTTATCTCAATGAGCTAAAAACCAAATATTTGCATAACAGCAGTGGAGGGAAAGAGGCATTTATTCATTTATTTAATTTAACTGGAATTTGTATTACCTGTTGGTTGGAAACAATAGACTAATGGACCCTCTATAGGGATATTCAGAGACAATCCTAAGGATGTTATCAAATGCTGATCCTTTCCATTTTAATGTTAATACAGTGAGTCGCTCAATGACAGGCCAAAATGATACTTAGCTGTATTCAGTTTGTGTGTCTGTACTTGAACAGTGATCTATTTCGATCGAGTAGCTCATGAAAAATAAGGTTTGTCTGATTTAGTAGCTACCACTCTTATTTCAGTGTGCAACATAATTAATATTTATTATTTAATCAACATTGCACATATACTGCCGATATATTTGTATTATCCATACTAACTAGTGAATTTGCTCTGTGTGTTAGAATAAAATGTGACAGATGCAGATGGCAGGTCCAGTATCATGGCATATATGGTCATTCCCATTCATCATGTTACTGTGATGAGAGACAGGGGGCATCAATGAGCAGGTCTTATAGCAGTGGTGTTTTACAATCTTGCATTCTTCTGAGACACATGCTGTCATTGGAACAGCTGATGGAGACATTGTCACTTCCAGAGTTTGAACTGTGAGACAAATACTCAGATTGAGAGGATTCAGAGGATTATTAACCACATGGTAGATGACAGTACTTACAAACAAGACATGTTCCCTACCAGTGCCTCAGAAAGCTGTGCTGTAATCAATAACAGGTCCTTTTCCAAGTTCTCCTCCCTAAAGCTGACTGAAAACCACATCATTGTCCCATTGTGTTTAAATTTTTTTACTTTTGAATATTTACAGTATGAGTCTCTGAGGTGATTTGATCCACAAATAGTAACGTTGAGTGTATGAAGACACAGAGCAGGCTCTGAACCTCAGTGATCTCACTTTACTATTCATGTTGGTTACCATGGATGCTAAACTGAAGCTGGACACACTCATTAAGTGCTACATGTGTGGTGTGTTAGAATAGCAACTAGGCTAAAGGATATATTCACAATATCTTCATGCCCATACAAATATTGAACAACTTATTGGTGGCTGTAATCCTTCACAAATTGGACCTCAGTGAATTTGTATTGAATATCCCTGATCTACATGATGAAGGATGTATATACATATCACATGGCAGTATTCATCACCTGACCCGACATGTTGGACTTCATCAAGGCAAGGTCACCACATTCCCCTATCTCAATAATCTTGGCGATGACCAAAACTACAAAAATAAGACCTCAGGTTTAATAAAGTAGTATGCCCCTTTTACAAATCTATGTTGGTTAAATCCCAGTCCGTTGGCCTACTGAGCATTCAGTGAAGCCAAAGACAGGATTAGCTTGATTCAGGCGACTTTAACACTGTCCAGAGTATTTGGCGAGTGTTGGCGTGCTTTTCCTCCTTTCTCTTTGCATCAGAGTGATACATCTGTTTTTATATATTTTGTGTGCACAGTACCAGATCTAATAGCACTGTGTTTATATTTACTCTAGCCTGCTGGGTTTTCTTTTCTCCTCCTATAACAAGATATTTAGCTGCAAAAAACACACACAGCTTCTATCTGATGGTTCAATTCTCAGTTTCCTGCTGTGAGTTCCAAACAAAGAGCAGAAAATCTCACTCTCTCACATCGGGTACGATTGGCTTGGTGGAAAATTGCCTGCTCTAAAAATAGCCGGGCATAAAGACGCCTGGAAGCTAAACAAGCCACAGTGAACAAAATGCCAGGGCAGGAAGAAAACCTTTGAGTAGCAAAAAAAAATGAATCCCATGCTTTTATTTCATTATTTTCTCTGGAGGAGTGGAATGATATGACTTCATGTCTCTACCGCATCTCACCACCGCATGCTGAACCCAGCTGGAAGACGCCATAGATGTACATTTATCACCGGCTAAGTATGATATCCCTGGAAGATAATGAGTGAAACAAGCTCCAGTAATCATTTGATCAGATCGTTGTGCCAAATCTGCTTTGTGAGAAAAATGATACAGTTTTCTCTTTGCCTTTAATAAAACACCCAGGAGGAAATCACATTTTGGACGGTGAATTATTGCATCTTCTATTACAAACACAACAGGAGAAAACTGCCACATGTGGAAGATATTTCTTCCAATATAAATGCTAATATCTCTCCTTAGTCAAATAAAAACTTGAAGGCATTAGTAATTCTTATGTAAATGTACAGATGTGCTGTACATTAACATCTGGCAAATGGAATGTTTTTTTATAAAGCTGGCTTATCATTAAGCATCCATAACAAGCTATAGTGTGTTATCAGCCTGACACTGAATATCATGTCAGTGCATTCATCCTCATTACATCAGATAACAACTGCAAGGCTACTTTAACACTCAGGGAGTCAAGTCAGTGGTTTGAAGTGGCAACCAAAACAGACTGCTGGATGGAATTTTAAAGTAATAGTGTTAGGAAAATGCTTATTTGCTTCTTATTGAGAGTGAGATGAAAAGATTGATTCTACTTTAATCCAGTCTGTGTGTTTAGTACTGAGCAGGAGTCAGGATGTGTTTAACTTAGTTCAGCAAAAAACTGGAAGTAGGAGGAAACAGCTGATTTGGCTGTATTCAAAGTTTAAAAATACACCTGCCAACACCAATGCTAATGATACTTGATTAACACTTTGTATCATACTTCTTTAACTCAGAAAGAAATTTAGGCAGAACTCAGCCAGCATGTCTATGTGGGCCCCTTAAGGGTTAAATTCGGGCTCCAATATGGATCCTAAGTGGGTTTGTCCACAGTTTCCATGGTGGCTGTACCTGTGTTTGCCCATATGGGCTTCAAGTGGGTTCTGACTGTGTTTCAGGTGGGGCCCAACTGAGTGAGACCCATATAGGCCCAATATGGGGTCTACGTGGGATCAGAATGGACCTTAAATGGGGCCCATTTAGCCAGCCCACATGGGCTTCACATGTGGGGCCCATGTTTCTGAAACAATATGGGGCCGATACAATTTGCCCTGTTTATGCCCATGCCCTCTTAGCCCACTTACATCCTTTATGGGGGCCCATGTTACTAAAAACCACGTAGCACCAGCAGAATTCATCCAGTTAAGCCCACTCAGTACCCACGTAGCCCGAATTTAACCCATGTGGGGCCCACATGGGCATGCTGGCTGGGAAAGGACACTTTGTGATTTTAGGCAAAGTCACATGCTCAAACTATTTCTTGACAAACAACAGTGTATCCATCCACTGCAGCATCTCTCTGGCTGCCAGATATCAGTGATCAGGTTTGGGTTTTGATCACTTGTCATGATGTCACCAAACCAACAAATGTCAAGAAGTAGCTCGAGCACATGACTCCACATAAAAGCACAAACTGTCATTTCCGAAATCGTGTTTGTGAACAGATTCAACAGACGAGATATAAGGTGTTAATTAGTGAGTGTTAGAGGTGTTGGATGACATGTCACTCTTCATGCCAATCATTTTGCCTAAAAAGCTTGATGTAGCTGATTCTATGTATCATATGCTGGTATACGTATTTGTAGCATGATGGATATGTACTGTACAATATACTACATCTCTCTTAAACAAACAAGTTACGACTAAGTGTTCTGATCTGTTACTGTTATAGATAAGTTAAGGTAACTAAAACAGCTTGGTTAAAGTTAATGAATGATTCAAATGTATTGTTAAAAGAAACCAGCCCTGACTTTTGTTAGGAGAGGAGAATATGAGCTTTGGTCTCAAGTGTTGAAGCCACGTTCATTGTACATGCATCCATCCACCCCGACCTCCTTCTGTAGATGTTTGTGGTATTGTAACAATATCACACAGCTTCTGAGAGAGAGCAGTCACAGGTCAGACAATGTCTTTTATCAGGAAAACAGAGGTTGTTTTAAGTATTATATAAAAATGTTGTCTTTTTTTTTACTGAAAAGGACAGCCTCGATAGAAGAACCATCTTTACCCCTCCTTCCTCTACTTCTCTTGCTGTACTGCCAAACACACACTGGTTTGGATTAGAAAATCAAAGCTTCTACACTGCATGAACAAGCTTTCTCTGCTTCTGTTTCTTACTGGCATGCTTTTATATGCTGTGGTGTTTGCACACAAGGCTGGTGTGTCTGATTCTGGTGTGTTTTGAAGGTGTGGAAGTCTTTAACTTAAACTTCCCCAGATTTCAAATCTCTTTCCATGTGGTTGTTTTCTGCGTTGAAAACCACCATGAACAAATCTTTTACTTGGAGTCTTCCCTCATACCTATATTTGTCCTGTTTGACTCCAGGAAATGAAACTTTTAAGAGAAGCTTTAACTATTTTTCAGGGATTCCTCCAAATAAAAGTATCCTTCTTTCCATTGTTCTGATTTAACTTTCATCTTTTCCTTCTTCCCTGCAGAATCACATCGCCTTCGCTGAGGTCACATGACGTGGAGTCGGCCGTGTGGCAGACCCATTGGACGTCCACGCTCTTCACCGTCCAATCCTATTAGCCGGAGCGCAGCGCTAAACCCATTCTGTGTGTGTGTGTCAGTCTGCGGTATGTTGTTCTATGTTGTCTTTATCAGGCCCCTGTTGTCATTTGCAGCTTCTTGTACTTAAGGAAAAAATAAAAAAATAAAGAAATAGGAGTCAGTAAGTCAGTGGGACAGGTTGCTTTTGCTTTCTCCATCTATGCACTTATTCTGAATCTTTGTCAGACTCTCGCCTCCCAAATGAAGCTTGTTGCCAGGCGATGCCTGATACAGACTTGTTGCAAGAAGAATGAAACAAGAACTGGATTGCACAATCTCAGCTCTCTACATGAAACATTTTTCTCATGATCTGGTTATTCTGTGATCAACAGCACTGTTAATATTAAAGAGGCCTCCAACAAGATGGCTGCAGGCAAAAACTGTTCAATACATTCAGTGAGTGAACAGAGAGCGAGATGAAAAAAACATGTGTGTAAAGTTGCTACATTCAGATTTTGTTACTGCTGTTAACACATTACCTTCCTCACATTCGGAGCAGTGGTTCCCAACCTGGGGGTTGATATTATAAATCTGGAGGTCATACGATTATTAATGGAAAAAGAAAGCAGAAAAAAAATCATCTAATCATCGTTTTTCTCTTTAAACCGTTTCACTTCAAGCTGAACAGGTCGGGAACCATTGATTTCTAGAGGACTGCTGTAAATATCAGAATGTGACACCACATTCTGGAGAAATGAAGAACTGTTGGGCCTGTATTCATCAAACTATGAAAAGGTGTTTTTTGTTTGTTTGTTTGTTTGTTTTGTATTTTTAATTTAGTGAAAGACAAAACAAAACTATCCACTGCTCCTATTCACAAACTGTATAAGATCCAGACACACTTCTGTCTGATTGTCTGATGCTAGCTTGCAGTCTTCTTCTCTGCCTTTGTCGGCACGTTGCTGTGTAGCATAGTGCATTACTGCTACCTGTAGTTCAGTAGAATAGTATTAAACCATTGGCAGGACTAGTTTACCCACAGATATACACATGCACCTATAAATTACATTCATATACAACAAAATTGAATTGAAGTATGTACAGTAGTTTGATTGCATAATTACTGCTTGGATTATATTAACAAGTAATGTTTATTTTAATAAAAGAAGCTTATTTTTCATATATCACACTGAAGTCAGAAGAAGACAGGACAGGATTTGGGATTATATCCGGAACCTTGCATGTTGTCAGGTTTATGCAACAAAAGCACTTTGGTTGAAAGATGTTGGTGTCACTTAACTATTAACAAACATGTTGAGCTTCAAGTCATTGCAGACTTTTCTGTATTAACAGAAACCATGATCTTTCTCTAACTTTAACCAAGTGCTGCCAGTGCCTAATACAACCATAAAAAGTTGAATAATGCTGTAGTTTCTGTTAGCAGATATTGAGCTAGACAGAAAATATCATTTAGCCAGCCGTATGTTACTGCAAAAACATAATTGGGAATGCAATTTAGTGGTATATGAATGTAAATTCCATAAAAAATTGCTCTACAGTGCCACTGGAGGGCAAAAACTCAACAGGCTATCTCTGCCTAGGCACTAATGCTCCCCTTGGTTTTGTTTGCAGTTTCTCTCCATACACCTTTTTTACAATCATGAAGTTTTCTAGAAAAGCAAGTGACTGAAAAGCCTAGTGAGTGGGAGAGTGAGGATTGTGTTTTCTTCATGTATTACGTACTTCATAGTCACAGAGTTTGGTTTCCTTTTAATGACTGAAGAAATGTAAGGATTCCTTTAAATGGATGAACATCATGTGATCATTTGTAAACTGAACAAAAAGGTCTCCTCACTTCACTTTGAGTGGCAGTGGGTTGGTTCTTATTCTTGACTTTTAGTAAGGAATTGTTACTCTTAAGTTGGCTATTTACATTATGTTTTGATAAATACAGGCCCAAGTTAAAGTAGCATATCAGAAAACATGTATGTAAAAGGCTCAACTGTAAATGTCATTTTGTGGGGACGTAAATCTGTTTTTGCACAGTCATGTTACAGTATGGGGACTCGCCTCCAAAAAAAGAGTCAATGCAATGTCCTCTGAAGTGATGGAAATGAGTATGTGTGTGTGTGTGTGTGCATGTATTGTGTGTGTGTAGGGGTTTGTGTGTGTGTGTGTAACTCAAACCAATGAAATGACTAAACACTACACTGTGTGTTCTAACGTGAATACAGTAACTGTCAAGGGTTTCTAAGCCGCACCAGACAATCACCACCTCCCTATTTCTTTCTTCCCTCTTTGTAGTTAAGTATTGGGTGTGTGGTAGCAGGTGTAATAATCTAACACAGTATATGATGACATGGACATGGAGAACAGAGCATCATCTCTGCAAACCATTGTCAAAATAATGATCATAATTTGCTTGCTTTTGTCATTTGAAAGTTGAAAAAAAAAAAAATTGAAACGTCAGTCTGACTCACAGGCCAAAACTGAGATTTGTATTATATGCGTTTATTAGTCAGATACATGTAGTTGTCTTATTGTCTCACATCTGATGTCACATGAAGTTAGAGTGATGTTACAGTTGAAGGAAGTGTGGAGATTTCCTTCCTTCTTGTTTCTCAGAGACAGCATTTATTCACGGTTTGTGTCTGTTAATGCAGTGTCTGTAGTTCCAGTTCATGAACACCTCTGATCATCATTGAGACTACAACTTTTGTCATTGCTCTTTTTTCTCTTAAAATGTTGATCATACAGCTCAGGTTCATTTTACCACAATCAGCTTTTGTATCCACACAGTCAGGACCTGTCACCATAGATACCAGTCAAACTGCTATTATACTAGTTTTCTATGAGAAGGCCTGAACCTTTTAGTGTCCACTGACTTAAAGAAACATTACAGCATGTTAGGAAATCTTTCTCTTCTCTGTCTTCTCCGATATCCTATGAGTTGGAGAGATGTGTTCAGTGTAGCTGAGCACAAAGACTGGAAGAAAGAGGGGACTACTAGCTAGTTCCAATAAAAGAGAAAAAAATGTTTCTTATCAAAGAGCTCCAACCTCACCTGTCCTCCAAACTAAATAAAATACATCTCCTTCATTTTCATATCTAATGCCCCTGTTGACAGGACATAGTTTATCAGTGCCTAACAGAAGTCACCTTTACAAAAATGATTCATATGGTCATTTTCTGATCAGCCGGTGACACAGTTTTTTCAGTTTAGGCACCAAAACTATTTGGTCAGGGTTAAAAGACACCGAGTTTGTGGCGTTAATAACAAAGTCATGCTACTTCAGCTTTCACATCTGACGGAAAACTGTCATGATTCAAAAAGCCACTAGAGATCTTTGTCCTGTTGATGTGAATTTGGATCATTTTAGACATTAGTTCTCTTTTGATGTGAAGTAGGATATCTGTGTACTGTACACAGAGATGAAACCACAGCAAACATATTATCCAACATGTTGGAGTGTTTCTTTTAGAACATTTAAACAAGATGTTCATTTGAATTTATTACAGGAGCTTATACTCATTTCATATTGTTATTCAGTAAACAGCAAAGCCCAATTTGGTGAAATATTGTGAGGAGTCATTCTGTGGCAATAGGCTGTTAAAAGTGATTTTGAAGCAACAAAGATATGAGAGCAGCCATGATACATGTCTGTCTTTCTATGTATGCTGTATCCCCATTGGCTGCAGCATCATCAACAGATTACTGATGTGATAACTTCAACATTGCCATCCCCAACCATTTTTGCAGGTCTAATCAGCTTTTTAGCCTCTTTTAGCCTATTTCTCTTTTACTATACAGTGTAAGTCTGAGTTGCTCTGATCAACCTCTGTATGCAGCCAAGCTTTGATAAACCCACTAAAGCCCCAGTATGTGACTTTTAAGTGTTGCATTCTCTTTGAGTCACAAAGCTAAGTATCAGTTTTTCCAAAAAAAGAAATACCCAGTCATCTTCGAAAATTCCAGAAAGTCCTTTAATAACGCTTGTTCTGGAGGTGTTTCCAGTGTGCTCCAAGAGTCATGGAACCATGTGAATGAAAAATAAGTTGTGTCTATATTTGACCATGACCAAACATGACTGGCTGCAAGAAGTATAATAATAATAATAATAATAATAATACACTTTATTTATAGAGCACCTTTCATACAAGGCATGTAGCTCAAAGTGCTTTACAGATACAAAATATAATAAAACAGCAAATAAACAGAATAAAAAAATTGTAATATTAGATTTCAGCTGTTTAAAAATGTTCACAGAGCTCACATCTCTAATAGCTTTGGGTAGACTATTCCATCATTTTGGAGCATAATGACAAATGTCCTTGTTCAGTTTGTATGAAGTGAGCCATACCTTTTAGATGTTATACATAGTCAGATATTTAGTTGGAAGCTATTGGAAGTTGGTAAAGGTTGCTAACAGATTAGCCATAAAAATCCAGTGATATGTGTAGTGTGTGTGTGTGTGTGTGTGTGTGTGTGTGTGTGTGTGTGTGTGTGTGTGTGTGTGTGTGTGTGTGTGTGTGTGTGTGTGTGTGTGTGTGTGTGTGTGTGTGTGTGTTTGTGTCCTTTAGGTTGTTTTGATGTTTTTCTGCCCCCTAGTGGTCAAAACTGGATTAATGCAGCTTTAACTGATTCATCAAGCGCATACTTTTCTGCCCTTTGATTAACTACTTTAAACTTCCTTCTCTTATTGTTGGCGGTAAAGTGATAAGTATATTTGCAGTGTATCCAAGTCAAAGTGCCATCCCTCATCACTCCCTGAAGTCAGTCTCCTTCGTAGCAATAACATGTCGGCCTTTCTTTCCCATTAGGACAGAGGATAAGAACGCATTGAAGGTCTAATTCTTTGCCCCTTCAAATCTCTATTTTTGTAATAATCACTGAAGCACTTCTGAATAAGGACTCCAGGGAAGGAACATGCAAATAGCAGCACTTTAAATCAAGCTGTATCTCTACTCATTGCTAATGAAATGGCTAAACGCGTCGCCGCAGCTTGAAAACAAACATCACACAGAATATTCAGGACTCTAAAAAAAATTAAATCTGCTCAAAATGTGCATCGCAAGAGCTAATACACTATCCTAGCATATTTAAAGAAAAAGAGAATTGTAAAAATGTATATGTTTAAAGTATAAATATAAATATAAATATATATATATATATCCTTTTGGTCATATTCTACATTACTGCAGTCTATTTTCTAATGACTGTGCACTGTGTGAGTGTTCACGATAAATGGTTCTTTTTTTCCTCCAGATAATGTTATTGCTTCTTCATGTCATTTTACTAAATGAGGTATACTTCATGTTATTGTTCAGAATTAAAATTACATTTTTTTTTATACTCTGTTTTGTGAATAGTGATATTCATGTTTGTTATGTTAATAACATTATGTTTCTGACCCGGCTGTGTATTCCATATTGTTCCTCAATCAAGCTCCTTCTGAGGTTTTAGACATAAGTTACAAATGTTTGGAAATGTGAGGTTTTTAACCCCCCCCCCCCCCACCCCCACCACCCCCACGCTGTCATGTGATTTGTTTGCTTCTAGTGGATCATTTTGTATGGACGTTGTTGCTCTTCTTCTAACCCGGTTCTTTTTTTATATTATTCATGTTTCCTTTTAAATTTCTCTTCTTTCAATCTGAGTTGAAATTGTGACCTTTTACACTGTAGAAAAGAAGAAATTTACAGCCTTTGAATAAAAAAAAACATTGAATGGAATCAAACATTTGCCTCCAGAAAGAGTCTCATTCCTCCCATTTAAAGCATGTATTCTGAGTGTTCTGCACTTCATTGAGAAACAATCAAATTTATTATCATGGTGCATTTTTATAGTCTTATGATACTTTTAAACATAACAAGAATTTTCAGAGGCAGTCTTTTGCCTCGACAGAGTTTGAGTCCCAGATTCCTCAGAATAATATTTTACATTGTAGCCTTTGGTAGATTTTATCTCTGTGGATCCTCAGTGGCAGAAAATCTGACTTTTTTATTTAATTTAGCTTTACAGTTCATATGTTCATTCTTGGCCAAACAGAACCAACTTCAGAGCGGCTGACAAAAACTGCCAGTGGTGGATCGGGTTTATGTAAACCACAGGGGCCAGACTGGGACCTGTTAACTGAACTCTGAAACTAAGTGTTCAGTTTAGCAGTGAAGTGGTTCAGAAGCGTAGTCAGCCAAGTTATCTGAAGAAATATAAAGTAGGACAATGAGTCATTTTAGCAACAAAGTTAACATCTTTAGATCTGTAATATAATTCCATGGTCATGATGCACCAAATCATAACATTTAACAATCCTGTCTCTTAGAAATGATGCTCATATGCAAGTCAATAACACCAGCAGATACATTTAGCTAGACCAGTGGTCTCCCTCTCCTGGAGAGCTACTGCCCTGCATGTTTTAAGTATCTCCTCGATCTAACACACCTGATTCTAATAATTAACTCGTTATCAAGCCAGTTGACAAGCTTCAGCTGTTACCATGACTGCAAAAACAATCGAACCAATCAGAGCTTTTTAAGACTGGGACGTCATCTTCCCTTGACAGGTGTGGATGAGAATTTTGCAGCTGTACAAGTTGTTGTTGACTGAAATGATTCTGGTCGGATAAATATGCCAGTTACTTTGATTAGTTAAGGTGGAATAGCCTCCCAACCCCTGCAACTGAGGCTGAGTATATGGAATCACTATTAATGTCTTGACCAGACATTTCATTTCAATCCATCTAATTGCAGTTGATCTTTTAAACACTGCAAAAAAGTCACAGGATCACCAAAGTCAGTAGGATTCATCCACTGGGGCCCATAAACATCTGTATCAAATGTCATGGTAGTCCTCTTTGATATTCAAGTGATATTCAGTGACCTCACTGACCAACACTGACATTAATGAGACGATTAATCACAGAGACCAAATCTCTGGGACAATCAGAGGATGACATGTGATGGGTTAATTTTACTCAGTCTACAAACTACTGTGAGACACTTACCTACCACACAGTTACACCTATGACACATTTGTCTTGAAAAAAGGACAAACCAACACATAGATGGTATTTTGTAATGGATGGCTGCTTTGGTAACATTTGTATCTATCAGATGTGGTCTGATATGGAGCAGGATTAAAAACAATACATTTCCATCCCTTTCAGAACTGCTTCCAGTGAGTCTGAGCCACAAAGCCTTTGAGTTGGGACATATCAGCTCCTCCCCTGGGAGATTTTTTAATGCACAAATTAATATTATTCTTATATAATAACAAGCCGATAAAGCGTTGACACTTTCAGAATCTAGGAGAAACCTGACAGTACAACTAAGTCTGTGTCCTTTATATGGGTTGATGTAATCCACATTAAACATGATTGTGATATTTGAAATGTTTCTGAGAAGTCCTTAAACAACATGTGTGTACCTGTGTCTTCAGAGACAGTGTGCTTTATACAGTACACTCATAATTAAACCCAGTATGATATCATGGATATTAATTAGCTTTGAATTGTTGTGTAGAGGATTATAGCTCTGTGGAATTGTAATTAATTGTACGAATATGTTAGGGGTGACTTTACAAAGGTTCTCATGAGATTTGCTCCTATCTAATATGCTGAAGAATCCCTTTGAGATGAGAGGCAAAGTGTCTTCAAGTATCTACAATCAAATCCAGTTCCCCTCAATTCAACCTCTATTAATAACTATGATCTGGATGACTGAGAATCTACACAGATGTATTTATAGATTATTACCAGGATCACATGTATGTTGCAATATGAAGATTAAACAAGAAACTATTTTGTTCACATTGTATCTTTGGTAAGATCATGGTAGGAAGGTTTCACCTCTGATAACAGCTGCTGTCAGAAGTGTGTGTGTGTGTGTGTGTGTTTTTCTAGGCTCTGGTAACATTTTAAAAATATAAAACCTTCATGGTTTAACCCTCACATACTGTTCATATTCTGACTCATAATTAGTCTCACCAATTTACATTCATAAATTCATTAATAAATGTGATGAAAAAAAGACATTAACAATCACTATTTTATAGTCCAGGAGAACATTTTATAGAATGTGAAGAATACACGTTTGAATGCTGATTTATTTTAATAAACACAAACATTTTGTACATTTTATTTCCAGTTGTGTATACTGTGGGTCACATTAGGAAAAGTCCAACTAACAGAAATGTGAATGTGGTGTTTATAAAGCTCTCAAAATGTTTTTCACTACAGTAATGCGATTGGTCATAGGGAACAATTGGCAGCAGGTTTGAGTGGTGGTTCCATATCCAGCTTCCTTATTACATTTGTGCTGTGATATGCAGATTATATGTAAAGATGGACATAGCACAGTGTGACATCACCTGATGTGGTTGGAGCCATGAAGAAGGCCAGAGTTGCTGCTTCTGGTTTGCTCCATTTTGTGTGTGTGGACATAAGGAGTACAGGGTGTTGCCTTTCACGCTCTGGAAAAAAAAAACTCAGAGGTGCACACATGTTATGCTACTTTAGCTTAATTGTGCTGGCAGGGAAGGTACTAATAATCCACTGTACTGACTTCACTGTGGAAAATGAGCGGTATGACAATGTTGGAAGTAGCAGTAGTCGATGTAGTGTAAATGTCACACATGAGCCTGTCAAAATGAAAATCCAGATATAATCATCATCGTTTTTTGATGAAATAAATGTCAACTAACATCAAAGATACATCAAACATACATGAAAGCCAGTTTAGACGCTGAACTCCATCTTTCACATACTGCACTTGACTGCTTCCAACAGAGAGCTCACAGTCTGATTCCAGATTTTCTATCATAATGTCAAAGAAACAGAGACACTGACATTAAACATAGAACATGAAACAGCAGGACTACATACACATCACGAGTATCATTAGAGCTTTACCTCATACCAGTGTTAACAAAAGAATCGCTGAGAATGGAAGAAGAACAAAATCAATGAAGCACAATGTAGCAATAAACAGGCTATTAAAAATAAAATGTAACACTTTACTTTAAGTTCCCTTGTGTAGCAGCTTTAAGTGGTCGACAACTCACTATTATGTTGCATATGTATAAACAGATAATAAGGAATAATGTTTACCTCGCTGCCACACCATGGGAAATATCAAAATTCTCTCAGCTGGGGGGGTCATGAGACTATAAAGGTGCCTGGCAGCAAGACTTAGGCCCTGTTTACACCTGGCATTCTATATTTCTTCATGGGATGAGTTATAATTGCTGACAAATGCTGTACATTGACAAACTCATTGACATCATTAAATCTCCTTATATCAGTTTATTACATTACATCATAGTGTGTTATTAAATACAGGGGCTTGATGTTAAAGAATAAAAACCCTGGCCTGTTGTAATTAATATACTGAAAGCTGCACTTCAGGTCTGCTTTAATACATTAAGGGTCTGATTTACTAAAGGTCTGCGTGTGTAAAAACGTGTGTAAAGTTGACATCACCTGCAAAATATGTGCAAGCTGATCTACTAACACAGCACACTGAGGTTTGCGTCTTTAACTGTGCAAAATAATACATGCTGTCCATTTAGTACGTTTGTCATAATGAATATGTAATAAGAGACGTTTTAACCCCAGTGTGCAAAATACAGGGAGGAGAAAATGTTAATATGTTATTTAGTACACACATTGTGATTTACCAAACCTGAAGGTATTATTTCTGACACTAACTGCGTCTATAAATAATACGTTTGAAGGACAGGTATTAACCTGCTGCTCACTGCTCACAGATGACTTCTGTTACTGTAGAGACGAGGAGACGGAGGCACAATGACAGAATACACACAGGACAGAGTGGAATATTTGTGGTTTTACTAACAGCATTGACTTCGTCACTAATACTCTCCATATGTGGGTTTCTCTGGTAATATTAGTTTTTGTTATAACTCAATATATTAGTTAACCTCTTCCACTAGAACCTGATCACATTTCATTTTGTTCTTGCAGCTTTCTGCTCGTCCAAACTCTCCATAAAGACACAAAACCCTCATTTAAATACTGCTGTCTCCACCCTGTTGCACCTGTTTTCATTTACACAGTTATTCTAGTAGATCACCCGCAAAACACACACAAATGAAACGCGCAATCTATTGCACTGTGCACGCAATTTAGTACCCACTATTTGGGATCTTGGTAAATCAGGCCCTTAATGTATATTTGTCCTGTTTTTTGGGGTACTTTGGCTTCCCAAAATAGTACAATGCTGTTAAAATGTATTAAAGCATCAGCAGTGTTTTTTTTGTTTTTGTTTTGTCAAATGTACAAAAGGTATTCACTGTGATGACTTCATTGTTTGCTGAATGCTCGTGTGACTCAGCTGTTTGTCTGTCTGTCTCCACAGGTGGGTCATTAGCACAACACACACATATCACAGTTTTGCCCATAAAGCAACCATGTAAGCTTATGAATATGTGCTGATATATTAAAGGCATTGAAACTTCCTTTACTGGAAGTAAAGTTGAAGCAGGGGTCCAGTTTTGTTGTGAGTATGTGATATGCACCGTAACCACTCTGCCATGAAAATATATCTGTATATCACAGAGTCATCATGAGGAGCGGTGACGATCGTCCGTCATGCTCATAATGGCCATTAATTTAAGCTAAACATAGCAAAAATAATTCTTAAAAATGACAGTGACGCAGCCTTTAAAAGAACAGGAACAGTCTCCTACTAATAACATTTTAACTCGCTGAAAAGGGCTATAAAGTGCTCTCGGTTTATACAATATGTCAAGTATACAGGGCCTTTAAAGATGGTAGGATATATTGTTTTGCTTGTCTGTCAGTGAAGATGAAATCTGGGCTTTTTATTTCCATTCTATCACACTGCTGAATATGTTGTCAAGCAGCTGCCTGTCAGCTCGGCTCTATTATCTGTGTGTTCAAGTGCAACTTTCAGCTTTCAGATGTGAGGCTGCACAGAGCAGCACACTGGTCCAATTTGTCAGGACTAGTCCTCTGACATCGAAATGGCTTGTCACAGCCCTGAGCTGTACATTCATATACTGGTTTTAGAAAGCACAGAGTATCAGATCAGAAAATGTGTTTAATGTGTGTGTGGCTCCTGAGGGCATCAACAAGTGACCTATTTTGCTGTCAGTTAACTTTTTAAGATTCTTCAGAGTTTTAAAAGGTATCAGAGTCCGTCTGACCTTCTTGCCTCTCAGTACGCACTACACTGTGTTTTCTGATCGGTGCAACAGTATAAAATGCACCCTAAAACTCTGCAGCATTATGGTGTAGAGTAGAAGTGTGAAGTATCTTTTTTCTATCATTTATTTATTATTATTTAATTATGCATTCAGTGAATATGAGTGCCTTCTAGCGGCTCTCTAAGAACAGAGAACTCAACAGTTCAGTGGAACAATTTGCCTGAGATCAGCCAACTCAGAAAATACACTAAAATGTAATAAATAGAAATAGAAAAGGGTATTTACACTAGTCAAAAACATTCACTAAGACCAACTGAGAAGATGAACTGAGATACCTATTAAACTGGTATTCATTCGTCTGTAAAATGGTTTAGAAAACAGAGTAATTATGGCAATTTATAACAAAATGGAATGGAGAAGACATAAAACGATTCACAGATGATATATAATTGAGAAAATACAAGCAGCAGGTGGTGGACCATGATAATGTGAGAGCTGATCCCAGAGCAGCTGGTCCAAGCAGAAGCTCCAGATGAAGCACATTGAAGATGTAGATGCTGCTGACGTGGCTGATGTCTCCCTAAAATCCCAAAATGCCCCATGTCTCATATCTGAAATGAAAAACTGATGCAGAGCCATGACAAACAGAAACATACAGTTAGCATTGTGTAAAAACAAACGATAAACTTTTTTTTTCTATATTGTTCTTATTGTCAGCAAATCTCAATGAACTGATCTACTTACAAGTATTGAGTGTGTATCCAAAACCTGACATATATTATTCCTCTGTGCTGTAGACTTCCATTGTTGTTAAAAACACCTCAACGAGCCACACTGCTGCTCATCTTCCTTCCTCCCTGAAGACCATAGTTTGTTAAGAAACATCTCTAAACAGTAAAAAGCAGATAGTAACCCTCAGGATAGCACAGCAGACACCACTGCACATGTGCAGAGATGCAGTTATGTTATGAGCTTGTTAAGTTACATATCACAACCTCTTGACTTTGCACTACATTAGAAATTCCTCAAAGAACTTCAGTACAAAGTCAAGTAGTTGTAACACAAGCTAGTGGATCTCTGCAAACAGAACCATGTTCCCACAGATGTGCAGTGGTGGGTTATCATCTTATCTCATACCTACTGGTCCATTACACTATAATATTACTCAACACAGTTCCTTATAGGTGTGTTACATAAACTACATTGCCTATAGTATACATGTACATTATACACATTCATATCCACACATAGGTAGGTATAAGGACAATAAAAGACATTTTTTTGCACTGATACTACAGTATGTTGAACACAAGCAACTGAGAATCATATATCGGAAGCAGCCTTCATATTTTTCTGAGAAATCGCCCATACTGATGTAGCGGACACAGCATCAGTACGGCTCAGAACATCATCTGGTCAGAGTCACCTTTGACCCTGAGATGAGTCAATTAGATCAGGTTTGATATAGAGACTGACATGGTCTCTCTCCTGGACAAACAGAGATCCATTAACATTCCATGGAGCAACCCAAAGTGACAAGAACTACATAAAAGTAACGAAAGACAGATTTTGGTGCTTCCTTTGGACGTCATAACTTATCAGAGAGGCTTCACTCCCCCTTTCTTCCATCAGATTGACCGTCATAAATTAAAAGATACAGCACACTGCGGCTGTGGCTCAGGAGGTAGAGCGGCCATCCTCCAATTGGAAGATTGGTGGTTCGATTCCCGATGTGTGTCGATGTGTCCTTGGGCAAGACACTTAGACAAGACATTCTCAGGAAATCTGACATACAATTCCACTGTTACGCTGATGATACCCAATTCTATCTTTCCACTAAGCCTATCACCCCTAAGTGTGTAGTTAATAAAATCCATAAAACTCAATCAATTGTGTATGTTTGTTCTTTGAAGTGATACAGGGGATCTATTGAACCTTAGAGCCATGAACTTTAGATATTTGATTGATTCAGAAATTTCCCAGCTGGCTGATGTTTGTGAAAGTGAATAACAGTGTGAGAAAAAGACTTCAAGGATCTAATTGTGGTAACAAAACCTTTTTCCTGCAGATCTGTGAAACTGGAGGGGAGCCGGGCTTTGAGAGTTGATCCTTAGAGTGCTGCAGAGAGCCACTGGGCTACCTCTTCATCATCATCCTCATCTGCATGCACAATGATATCAAAGGAACTCTCATTGCGAGAGACTGGATGCTGCTCGCTGGCAGTGATGCTGGAGCTGAGCTCAGTAAAAGCCTGTGAAGCAGGAAAATGAAGGGACGTGCCTCGGTTCAGCTGGGAGTAGTGGGGGGTGGGGGGTGGGGGGGGGGTGTGTCCTCGGGGGTTGGTCACGTTAAATCGCTCTCAGCTGGGGTGGATGGAGTTCTGGCAGGCTGCGTATTCAGGTACAGACTTGACAAGCAAGATTGGTAAAACTGAAAAAACTGAAGTACAGCCCAGCCCCCACACCAGCATGGTCACCACGGCGACCATCATAATCCTTCACTCCATACATCTGCATTTTCGAGAGTTGAGATCCTGTATCACCCAGTGACGCCCGTGAAATTCATTATCATCATCTGCGAGGAGATCAGAGGAGTAGAAAGAAACAGAGAGGAAGGGAAAGAATGCATCCACATAGAGAGTGTGAAATGAATGACTTTAATCTGGTGCTGCTACTTATCTGTGGGTGTGAGCGCTAGATTGCTTCAGATGAAATCGCTTCATTGCATATCCAACAGCACAGAAGATGAAGTGGATCATTTACCCAGTGAAAATCTGCACCCACAGGCTCACATTTCAACTAGCTCAGTGTATAAATCTACAATAAGTGTGGCTCTTGAATTTATCAATAATGAATGATGTGTAATAACTGTGGCAGCTGGTTTCTTTTTTTTTTAACAAGCCACAGCAACAATATATGTATGCTGGAAGATATAGATAAAGTTCAGCAGCAATTAAGAAACACAGTGCTTGTTGATCCTCCAGTGCATCTCTGTATTCAGTACAAAAAAAAGAATGAACTGAATGTTTAGTTGCTGCTCTCATTTATTTAGTTTTGCTTGCATGATGTACGTTTAGCAGGATATTCATTTACTCACAGTTGGCATGAATGAAAGTTAAATATATAGAAAGGGTGTACTGATTTGATTATTATTGTGCTTGTATGAGAGTTTTTCGAACCTCCTCTGCTCCAGCCACACTTCATGGTGTATGATAGTTTTTACAAACTTATCTGATATGAGTGGATTCATCTCCTTAACACCTTCAAATTGTCTCTTTCACCATGTTTCCCAAATGATTCAACTGATTTTGAGCATAAGAGATGACGCCTGAGATGTTACACTTGATAATGTTAAAAGATGCACATTTCTCTCTCTGCATGTTTAATCTCATCCTTTCTGCAGATTTTTCATTTATCTACAACCTTGTGAGATTAACGTTTTGACTTTTACATAACAGTGAGGTGGGTGCTGATTCAGACGTTACGCCGACCATGTCAGATTGTTATTAATATTGTGTCCTAGAGTTGTGTATGTCTGAAAGGGGCTTAATAAGTACAAGTACTACAATTCATTATAATTTTGAGGTAGTTGTAAGTTTCTGTTTCCATTTCATGTTACCTCATCCTTCTACTGTACTACATTTCAGAGGATAATATCGTGATTTTTACTTCAATTCATCATTGATTTTACTAACAAAACATGATAAATGTATGAAGTATGATTCATATGTATTTTTGTCATTGACCAAACACATGCAACCTGTCTCTGTATACACAGTTTTGCTGTTACTTGTTCAATACTGTATACTTTAAAAAACTTGTCGTTGGCTGAAAAATATGTTATGGTCAATGAGGTTTTTTGTGTCCATGTGGTTCAGTAAAATTTAAAGGGGTTAAAATGTGAAAATAAACGTATGAATAACTTGCAAACATTCTTTTTTGTGGACTCAGCATCAAATTTCTGCTTTTAATCCATTTTGAGTGAATATATTAGAGGATTATGGTAAAAATGTCTAAGTGGTGTAACCATAAAAACTTTGTACCAAATCATTCAACTTGCTTAAAAACAGTAAATTCTCAATAAAACACCATATCTACTAGTTTTGGCATGATCTTAACTTTTATATTATTTATATTATATCTATATTGTTCTAAATATTACATTTCATCTGGGGAATCATGGAGATCAGGAAACATTTACATGTTTTAAATGAAGTCATTACTAGTATAAGTCCACTTAAATACACTGTAGGCGGATAATATATTTAATATTTATCATTATTTTGTTGTTACACCATTTGACATTTTCAGGAGCATTCAGTCTTACTTTTGGTAAAACATGGTGTCAACCAACAAAAATATAAAACAAATGTATTTCATTATTTTTAACAAACCTGATGCTGATTTTTTTTATTCATATATTTTTGAATTGCTCATCTTGACAACTCTTATTATTAAATTATTAAAACATTAGTTTTGTCCCTTACAGTTTATGATACATTGTACTCACCTAGTTAATTACTGAGATCTGTAAATATTGTGACATCACTAAGAAACAGTTTGGGAAATCATTTTACTGTTCAACATTTCTCTTTCAATTCAGTTTGTCTGACCTGGAGGTTCAGTTACATCCTGTCTCATCATCTGTGTTTCTTAACCCATGGGACTTCTTAGTGAAGTCACTGTATTCCCGAATCTTATCACTTTGGTGAGTATAATATTATTATAGCTGAGAAAATTATAAAAATTATGAAAATGAGTCACAAGTTGAGTCACAAGTTCAAATATAGAGGGACTTTCACAGACCTCTAAAACCAAAACCCTACAGGTGACAGTACATAAACCAAGTCTACAGTCTGTGCTGTTATGCATCATCCTTACATGCTGTTCAGGGTCTAATCTGACCCAGTTTTTACATGAGAGAGATGGAAAAAAAAAACATTAAAACTTTTCTTTTAGCCAGAAATTAATACAATTTTTTTTTTTTAAATGTAAAAAATAAATTATGAGGGGATAATGATCATGCCCAAATCTGAACAGTAAGTAAGGGTTAATATTAGTTACCCTTGTCAGAGTACGAAATGAATAAATAAATAAAGGCATGTCTGCATTATACATTAAAAGACTCAGTTCCCCACTCCCTGTGTTCTGATCAGAAGGAGGTGGTGTCTCTCTCTTCAAATCATCCTCCTCTCCCCCACACAGAGCAGAGCTGTCTCACCATATTTCTATTAGATAAGCTCATATATGTACCGGGAGTCCTGGGAGCCAGAGCTCTCCATCAGAGCCGGGTCTATAAACATCAGCACAGAGTCTACCTTGACCCAGAGTCTGATGGATGACTGCATTCAGCCTCCTGTCTCAAAGTGTGGGCGGTTCAGACTTGCTACCTAAGGTGTGTTACAGTATAAAGGAAAACATTCACACCAATCGTTAGAGTGATACAGTGTAGTTATTTTTCATTTGTTTTAAAAGAAAAAAATATATATGTTGTTTTTTTAATGTCTAAAGTTTTCCACATTTGTGAGAGTGCTTTTTCAACCTAGTATAGAGACTTTGGGTGTACAGTAGGTGGAAAGAGCAACAACACATATATAGTTGAGGCAACGTTTTGCTCCAATAGAAGCAGGACCTGAAGGTTTGGTGATGTCAGTTTCTCAGTCCCTGTGTTTATCTCTACTGCAACTTTGTCCAGAGCAATATGATTTTAACAACTACTGCCCATGCCATGAAATGATGTTTCATGACTGTTTATGGTTAGCAGAGGAGGATTCATAATGATTTTAGTGATCTTTCATCTAGTGCCACCATCAGGTTGAAACTACCTTATAATGAAAAAGTATTTGATGCAAAAATGATATTGGAACTAAATGAATATTTAGTGACAATTCTTGGTTTCTGATGTTTAAATACACTTAAACCTTCTAGAAACATTATTTCAATCAGAAGATGACAGATAAGAGAATGAAGCAAAAAGAGTTGTTAATTATACAGATGATACTGATGATTAGGTATTGTTAAAAATCTTTGGTCCTTGGACTCTACAGGGATATTTTGAATAGAGGGAATTCAGTACTGAGCAGCAGAGGGATAGGTCCCCCCCCATGGAGTCCAGACACTGGTGGTGGTGGCTGTTGATTTCTGCTGAGACTGATCAGCTGATGAGGTTGATGACACTGATGAATCTGTGAAGACTGGGCAGTGATGGGGAGGTGGTGGGTCGCTCAAAACAGCACCAAGAAAGCACTAAAACAGAGAGGGAGGAAACATATTTAAAAAGACAGCTGCAATATAATAGGCTGACAATGAAGGTGTGTCACTCACTGTGCTATTGGTTAGATGAGACCAGGTGATGTGAACAGCTGACGGCTTAATGAATTCCCTTGAAATGACAGCAAGGGATGAGAATATATATGTATATATATAGATATATAACTATAGATGTAAGAATGCAAAAAGAAAGTCTTCCTGACTGACTTTCACTAAGCTTCATTAGTTTCCATCCATTTCTATAAGTTATGAAAATCAGCTGCAGTACTGCACTGAATGGTAACATAAAATAAATGAAGACTTGATGTTCAGTTTGTCTCACATAAGTGTTTGGTGTGCACTGCAGTAGTTAGATTTTCATACATGGAAATGAATGGAAAAACAGAAGACCATACTAAACTGTGACCACAAAGCTATAGTGATGTACATCTGCAGGTTAAAGAGGGTTAGCATTCATTCATTAATAAATGTTGTTTTTTTGTCTTTGCAGAAATATGATTTTATTTAATGATAATGAGCACCAAATAACACAAACAGTTACTGCCCTGAATTTGAATCTATAAACATTGGCACTGGTTTTAAGAGACACAGCAGTAGAAATCCACCATTTCCAAGAACAGTCCTTCTTTCTTGGAAGAATAAAGCAGGCCTGTTACTGTACCTGCTGTAAATATCCCACTGACACTGGTCTTATTATAACTGCCACATTTTTATGAAACAGCTTGTGAGCCATAAACAAAGAATAATGCTGGCACAAGATTAAAACCGTTGCAAACTGAAACCATCTGTTTGCTTTAATATGCAAACATCCCAGCGTGCAGAAAAATGCCCTGATTAGTCCAAATCATTTTTTTTATAATTGCTATTTTAGAGTCTTGCTGCTCGTCACACATACCTGAACATTACAACACAATTTATTAATTACCATATCATCACAATGTGACTTCTCTTAAAACATTTTATATGACAAAGCATACAATATCATACAGTGTGGATTAAGACAAATTAGATGGATATAAATTGTGTTATTCCAGCATTAAGAAACAGCAGCTCAGTTGAATAATCTACTGATGTGTGTCTTCAGTTACCTGTATAATGTACATTTACATATCACTGATGGTAAATGGACTGCATTCGTACAGTGCTTTTCTAGACTTTTTTTCACATTTACCCATTCACACACTGATGGTAGGCTGCCATGTAAGGTGACTGCATATTCATGGAAAAGCCTTTGGAAGCAATTTGGGGTTCAGTATCTTCTACATGGGGACTGGAGGAACCAGGAATCGTACCGTTTTTACTTATGCTGCCCTCTAGGCAAGGAAAAATGATACAAAAGTAAAATTGTTTGTTGTTTATTGTTGGGTTTTATCTCGAACAATAACAAATCCATCGAAAACCATCAAAAAAAAAATATCAGAACACAAAATAATAATGTTCGAGAGGGAACAGGAGGAAGCAGAAAGCTCATCTAGTCCTGTCCCCTCTTCACATCATCATAAAATAAAATACAACAAAAAAAACAATGAACAAAATAAATAAATAAACACAAAAAAACAATCAACACAAATCAAGGCATACTCAAAATGAAAACATCTAGCGTAATTTCAGAATGTCTCCTATCAATGGAAATGATAAGAATGCATCTATGACAAAAGGCAATGAAAACATGACTTCTAAAAAAAAAAAAAAAGTGGTCTTATGACTCAACTTGCCCCAGCTCACATGGTTACTATGCTGGGAAGTTATCAACATGTTTGATATGTTTTTAGATCTGGATAAATTTGCTTTGACAAAAAACAAACAAACATATTTTCCACACCACAATGAGCTTCTCTTGAGCCAAAGGAAAATGAAGGGCGATTACAGAATTTTTGGTTTATATGACAACAAATGTGTACGGTTACCTAGATATAAGGGGTGGGTCAATTTACCCACTGGCTCAAATTACCCCACTCTCCCCTAATCCATCTCAAGATCTCCACCCCCAGAATGCAGGGCTCCTGTGTATCCAAAGTTAAAAAGAAATCAGTCGGCGGCCGAGCTTTTACTCAGGTCCTGTTCTCCCTGCTCACATCAGACAATCTGTTGAGTCCTTAAATCTTAATTTAAAACTCATATTTTTTGCCTCAACCTACAATTAGTTGTCTTTATTTGAGTACATGTTTCAGTGAATTTATTTATTATTTAAGCACTGTCCTGCCAATGAGATAACTGATTATTGCAACTGTTCTGATTACTGCATCTCTCTTAAGCTTCTGTCTGTTCTTCCACAGGCACATGAGCCTCTGAGCTGTCTGCTCCTCTCTCTTCTCTCCCTCCCACTCCCTATTTTCTCCTCATGTCCTCTCATCTCTCAGACTTCTCTTGCTGGACCATCACCCTTCCTGGAACCGCTCTGGCTGTCAGAATCATTTCATGAGGTTTTACATCTGCTTCCCTGTCCTTCAGGAGTTCAGCCTCCTGTCATGTCTCTCTCTCTATGAGTGATATCTTTATTTTTCCCTCTAATGTCTTCTTCTTGTCTCTTCTTCCATGCATGTTATGATGTGATGCAAGTCTCCCCTGTGTGCATGGGTCCTGCCAGGTCCCCATGTTGATGGAGGTCACGTGGCACAATCAGCAATGTGTGTAACAACAGAGACTTGATAGCAGCAGGAATCAGAATGAAGCCACTGCAGTACTGTGGTGGCCATGGTGGTGTTTGGAGTGAAGAAATGCAGCTCAGCTAAAGGCTTTTTCAAAAATAAATACAGAATACGTGCAGCTTTCAGCAAGTGCCCTGCAGGTCAAGAGATGGTGGTATATCACCTGGTAAGTGTCACTGACCTCCATCTCAGGCAGACCAACGCTCTACAAGACTGGATGGTTTAACAGTTTCATTCCAACCCGTGTGGGCATTCCACAGATCTTGTGCCAGTATTTTGGCCCTGGTGCTGTGGAGAATGATGTAGACGAGGGGATCGTACTGGCTTGCAAGGTCCAACGCGTGGTTGATCAGACCATGGCTGGGTCACCTGAGCGAGGGTGTCTGATGTTGAAAGACCTGAAACACCAGATGACCTCAGGAACATCACTGAAGATGTGTCCCAGCGCATCTTCGGATGTATGTTTTAACCTGTAGATTTCTCTAAGCGTGGGAGATGTTGGATGGAGAGAGGCAAAAATCTGTTATTTATACCTCAGAGGATCCTTTGGGGCCTGCTCACTTCCAATCCTGACCACCTGCTTCCTTTCAGTTCCATGGAGTTCAGAACAGATATAATGTAAATCAGTTTTATTTGGGGGGGGGGGGGGGGGGGGGGGGGGGTTACATTATTTTGCATAGTTTTACATAATACATAGTTTTTGAGGTTTTTATATCTTTCTGTAGCTTCATGTTAGTGTTCCACATGTAACAATTTCGGTCAAAGTAGGTATGGTTCAGCTTCAAAATGCTGTTTTCCCGAGTCCTTCTAAAAACGTTATCCTACATGAGTTGATGTAGGTTTCTGCATGATGACATTGCTACATAAAGCAACATTGTCAGGCGGGGGGGGGGGGCATCACTACTTCTAGTCCACATGACTGCTTTCTTCTTCTTTAAAGTTCAGGACGTCTAAAGTCACAGCATGAATTGTAGAAGATAAGTGTAATTAGAACCATATAGAATAATCTGTGTAGTTGCCAACTATTAAGTAGACACCACCTAATTCAGCAGTGCTTATCCTCCAGTGACCAGTATCCAAAGTAAAATGAATTATAATCCAACCATTTGATATCTTGTTTACAGTTGTCATGACCTGAGGGTGCTTACACAAATTCTATAGACATGTATTAAACACTGCTTATATACAGAGGAAGCACGGGCCACCGTAACATTCAAGGAAGTCTACACAGTATTTTTTTTGAAGTTTTGAGGACCTTTTTTTACAGACCTTGTGAATTTGAACTGCATAGTGGCGGCAAATATTAAAATATTACCACATATTGTACATTCAGACAAAGTCTGATACTTTGGACATTTCCATTAACAACAGGTAAGCGTCGACATAGCATCGGCTGTGTCTGTGAAACAGCATGCTGCTCAGTCAGTGAAGGGCTCTGTTGTCTCGCCTGTCATGCCAACTCACATAATGGAAGGTCTCTGGATCCATTATCATCATTTAGCCCTTTGGCACACACTGTACAATTACACCCTGTGCTGCTGAGGCTGGACATGGACCAACACACATGTGGACACACACACACAGATATATACACACACACAACAGCTTTGATGAGCTACTCTCATTCTTTTGCCCTATATTTTTTAGGAGTTCCTCCTAACTCAACCAGTTGTGATTGGATAGGAGAACATGGCCTCTGGTGGCTCTTATAGTAAAATAAAGTGTGGAGGCTAGGGAAGGATTGCTGAGTATATAAAATACAGTAATAGCTAAGAACATTGTTGTGATCAGACAGTTATAATACTTTGTTATAATGGTACTGATTCAAGGACTTAGGTGTGACGTCCACTCATGTTTTATTCTTACAGAAATGGTTGTATCTAAGGGCAAAGGCCAGACACAACCACCACCAGGCACCACCTACATCTCCATCAGTTTGTCACACTAAATGCATTAATGGTTTTTGTTTGGACTCATATATGAGTTATAGTTCAGCAATAAAATGGTATCCTGCAGTTGGACAGATCTCAGGTATAATTAAGATAAGATAGTAAGTACAAGGCATCAACATCAAATCAATCAAACAATCAACAATATTCAGCAATGTTCTTTAAAAAACCCTCACTGCACCGGGTGTAAGGGACCGTCTAAATATTTCTGAAGAGCACCTTGGCATCACTAGTCTATAATGGGGGGTTCTCATTATGTAGAATGCTCCTGACTTTCCTGCCTACTCTTTTCTCCATGACCACATCTAGGAATTCAGGAGGCAAACCAATGATGGATCCTGCCTTTTTTTATTAGCTTGTTGATTCTATTTCTGTCCTCTGATTTCAACCCAACACACAACAGCATAAAAAAGCACACTAGCTAAAATACTTAGGTAAAACACATGCATGAGATTTGTTACAGTGTCACAATGATGCACCTCTCTCAGGTCACAGCTCATTCATTTGCATTTTGCATGATGTACCAGTCGCCTGCCAGCTGTAATCTCATACTGCACCATGTGAGGACACAAGGGAATAGGTGGTGGCACTGTGGTTTGTACAGGTGTTTAGGTTTTGGTGTAAAACTAGAAATGGTTATGTATTGGTATAGATGGTTAAGCTTAAATCTGAGAATATATGTAAGAAGGTACACACTTTCCTGGATTTAGGAGTGTTACCATCACAGAACGTTCAAACACAAATAAACAAGGCATGTCTTAGTGTTTCACTGCATATCACAATACTTTCATCACACTCATTTGCATTTGACTTTTAGGAGTCCCACATGACGTTAAGGGGTGCAATCAAATTTACATTCCTTCCTGGCATCTGTATCATTTTTTCCATCATCCTGCAGAAACAGCAGCCTTATGTATTCCCCTTCAACACAGCGGATGCAGCGTGCTCACAGTCCTGCCACACTGTGCATGAATGAAAGGCTGCCAAGCTTAATGGGAGTTTGATTACTGCCGTGTCAGTAATCTACCTCCCGAGACTTCCAGGCACCTACCAGGGCTGCTGCTTTCATCCTATTTTCTCTCCATAAGAATAAGAGGAGAGGGAATGACACAGAGAGACAGAGGATGGTGGTGGGTGGATTGGCGGGTAGGTAAGGGGGATAGGGAATAGGGGTTTAGGAGTATGCATTCCCATTACCATAGGCTAAATCCCCTGCACTGTCAATTACACTGAAACTAGCGTCTGCAGGGGGTTTGGGTGAATGTAACAGGTGGAGATGACTGACAATCAGCCCTGAGGGGATGCTTTTAATGAGGCAAATGTTGTGTTGCTCTTGTCAGATGATGACGGCAAGAATTGTGGTGCAATACATACAGAAACAAGTATTCTTATCAAAATATCTCTGTTCTCAGAGGGCACCGACATGTTGATAATGCACTCAGTGACATTATCTGAAAACGCTTACACAGCTGGATAAGTCATTTTGAAATATTTAATTGTTCTTGTGTACTGTAGATTTAAATGTAACAAGGAACACCATTAAATGCAATTTATGTGAAGAGGAAATGTTGTTATCTGAAAGGATTAGTCTTCTTCTAGTTATAGGGAAAACATTTTTTACGACTGTCAACAATATTAGCAAGTGTAGACAGTATGTATTGCACTCAAAATAATGTAATTTCTCAGTTTATGAGTTAAAAACCCAATAAAAAGACTATTTCAACATTTTGTGGAATACGCTGATTTCTTTCCTAGAGTGAGATGAGAAGATGTACATCAACCTCATGTCTATGTGTGTACAGAGCTTGAGTGGTAAGGTGGTTAGCCTAGCTTAGTGTAGTAGGTTGAAAATGCAACAGATTTAGTTTTTTATGTAAACAGGCACACCCCCCCCCCTTATTTTTTGTTAATAATTACTATTCTGAGAATGAGTTAAAAAACTATTCTAACATTTATTCCAATAACTAACATTTTACAAAGACATTCAGATACATTCATACAGTTTTAATCAAAGTATACACATTTACGCCAATAGATGGTGCTCTAGTACTGCTGTGGATCCAATAGGGAGACTGCAGCTACCCAGCTCAGCTCATGCGCAGCTCAGAAATAAACAAGTTCAGGCATGAGCAAAACGCTAACTTTGGTCCTCTCTCTATTAATCCACAGGTACGGTAAAACTCATCTTTATGCATTTAGCATGGTTCAATATCTATCCACAAAATTTTCTCTATCAGTTTGAGAGCTGTACCAGAGCCAATCACTGGTCAGAGAAGACGATGGCTGTACAGTTGCGGTTCAGTTTGACTGGGGCAGCGGGGGCTATCATCCATAAAAATCCAAGATCCGTCAGGTGGAGTTTCCTGCGCATTGTGGATGAGATGGAGGCCGCCTATGGGCCATGTTCGGAGCATGCTGAAGCCGTTGGCATTGAACTGAGACAGAAAACTAGAAAGACAGGTGAAAGCCTGCACACACTGAGAGACGACATCTACAAAAGAGTTTCAATCGCGTATGCTGATCGGGGACAGATGGAGCAGGATGCCATCAGCGTAGAGATATTCACCAATGCCCTGGCCGACGCTGAGCTGGTGCAGAAACTTCTGGAGGAAAAGCCACGCACCCTGGCGAGAGCTTACGACATAGCCCGCAGGTATGAAGCCTTTCCTGCTGCAGGCACAGGCATGTTTGGATTACGGCTGGCGGAAAATAACCCTCTTTGGAGAGGAAATACCCCGCCTCATCACTAGCTCAGAATCCGAAGCGTGTTTTGTCAAGGTGGCATGCAGGACAGTGTCGGAGCCGGGATGTGAGTATATAGTGCCTGGCACCACACACCTCCACTGCTGGAGAGCTGATGCTAAGCCCCGCCAAGAGCTTTGTTAAAAGACACCACGTCCTAGTGGCCCATGTTGTAGTGCATGCACGGCAGTTTGGCATCCCCATGAGAGTCTTCAACCCGGGTGCCAAGCCTGTCACACTAAGAAAGGGGGCCGTGGCTGGCATCCTCCAGCCGGCAGAGGTGCTGGGAGAAACAGAGCCCCACCCCTCCAAAGTCACAGCAGCACCTGATCATGTTCACCCAGCCCATGTTTCTGTCCCCTACCACCTGCAAGTGCTGTATGCTGATAGCTGCACGAACCTGCCTGAAGAGGACCGTTGGAGGCTGGCCCAACTACTGGAGTCCTACAGTAATGTTTTCTTCACTGGGCCCACCGAATTGGGCCGCACCAGCCTCGTCCAGCACGACATCCTCATCACGCCAGGGCCACCAGTCAAACAGAATGGCTGGAGACAAACAGGCTGCAGCCGACCAGCAGCTGCAGCAGAGCCTAGAGGCAGGTATCGCACAGCCCAGCAACAGGGCTGATCGTGATGGTGCGCAAAAAGTACAAGAGCCCACGCCTGTGTATAGACTACAGACCCCTGAACTAGAGCACTATAAAGACGCTTACCCCCTGCCACGTATAGAGGACACTCTGTACACCTTATCCAAGTACTTCAGCACACTGGACTTGACATCCGGGTACTGGCAGGTGGAGCTGACACCATAATTGTCTGTCAAGAATAAACAAGTTCAGGCATGAGCAAGTAGCTAACTTTGGTCCTCTCTCTATTAATCCACAGAGCTATTCAATGTATATTGGCTACACAGTGCTCCCTAGCCTGTGTAACCTTTGCTGCTGGTCCAAATTTCCCCTAGGTCTGGTGCCGGTAACATTAGCATAAAGACTGGCAATGCTAGAAAGTACTTACATTCATTTACACAAGCAATGTACTTAAGCACAATGTTGAGGTATGTGTACTCTGAGTATTTCCATATGATGCTACTTTACATATCAAACAATCAATCAATTTTTATTTGTATAGCACCAAATCACAACAAAGGCACTTTACACAGAGCAGGTTCTAAACCGTACTCTTCAGGTTTTAATTTTAAAGAGACCCAACATTCCCCCATGAGCAAGCACTTAGCGACAATGGCAAGAAAAAACTCCCTTTTAACAAGAAACCTCAGGCAGAACCAGGCTCAAAGTGGGCGGCCATCTGCCTTGACTGGTTTGGGTAGAGAGGAGAGAGAGGAAGAATAGGAGAGAGAGAGAAGCACATTGATAATCAACATTGAAGCTAGAAGGTCCGGGACTGGAATCTGTCATCCGGACGTCTACAGGCCCAGATTACCTGTGAGACGAGAAAGCACAGACAACTCCGGGGAAGAAGTTTAGGTTATTGACAATAATAGTACATGAATGTTAATGGGTATAGATGGATGGATAGAGAGAGAGAGAGGAGCTCAGTGCATCATGGGAGTAGGAGTCCCCCGGCAGTCTAAGCCTATAACAGCAGGACAAGCCTGGCCGGCCCTAACTATAAGCTTTATCAAAAAGGAAAGTACTTTTAGAGATACTAGGAACCACAAGTAGGCCTGCATGCTGGGAACGCAGTGTTTTGGTAGGTACCATAGAATGTATATAAAATGGACGTAACATCCGTGACGTCACCCATTGGTTTGTGGACTGCTGCTTGGAAGCGAATAATTTCGGATCTGAGCAGCGCCATATTGAACATTTCCAGTGCATGCCGGGTAAAATAAAAACACGGATTCTACTTATATGGGCATCAGGAGGATCAAGAGGCGCCCTCCTGAACCTGTGAACCAATCAACCTGTCAATCACGACGTAGCCACGCCCTAATGCATACCCTGCTTTATCGTCAAATATAAAATCAGGGAGGCCAAAATTACACAAATGAACATCATACTACATTGAAGACGCCTTTAAACTAGCGACTGAGACCATAAACACATTTTGAAAACGTTTACTGAGGTTGGAAATCAAGTGAGAAGTTGGTGAATTCTCCATTGACTTGTATAGAGACGGAAGTCCTTTTGACACCAAAACGGTCGCCCCCTGGTGGCCTTTTGATAGAATGCAGTTTTAAGTTACTTCCGCGTTGGCCTCATTTCAGAGGACCGGAACTCCCCTCCTGGTTATGACCCAGGCCTAAGGGCACCTGGGTCACACACGGTACAGTGCCCCTGCTCTTCCCACTCCCAAGAAGGTCAGCCAACATCCAAGTCGAAGGTTCAAGTAGCAGATTTATTTTATGACTTCGGAGCGGAGCAATGCCAAAATAACAAACAAAACAACTAAAGATCCCTATCTTACCTGTCCAGAAAATAAAGATGAAAACTAAAGACAATCAAACTTACGTAAATCCTACCTGAAATAACCAGGAGAAAACGGGTAAACAAAAACGGCTTCTCCTTCCTACTTACGGCTGCTACTGACTTAAGGAATATTTACAATTATTTACAATGTTACCACTAACGCTAATAGCTTCTTGTTACAGCTACTCTAGATACATAAAACGGCTATTTCACACACAGAATCACAATTCACCAAATACGTCACACAAAGGCTGCTGTCAGTTGGGAATGGGGAGAGACAGAGAGCGCGATGGCTGGCATAAGCTGGATTTTAAAAGGAGCAGTCAGCCAATCTGCAGGCAGCAACCCGGTCACATTGTTAGTTGGGAAGCACACCCACCTGCAGCTCCCAACACACACACACACACACATGGGCAGCTGATTGCTACTGCAGAGGGGAGGAGAGAGAGAGTTGTCAGTACAGAACATAAAACATGACCCCAGTCATAACAACATGTGTAAAAGACATGAAATAAATACATTTAACATAAAGATATATACATGGCAACAAAAAGACAGTCCAGTGTGAGTGTTCAATGACGCTGCTGCGACTGTGACTGTCTTTAGTATGACTTCCTTTAACGAAGGATTACAGCGCTAGTCATTCATATACCCAGGCTGCTACCGCCATCTATTGACAAAAAGTAGCATAGCTAAACAAACTTAAACTGAAATCAGTTTGCCCATATTTACATAAAGTGTTTAAAATAATAGTAACCTAAATAAAATGGTGGGGAGGACCAAGTTAACAACAGAAACTAATATAAACATAATTCCGGAAACAATCTTAGCTTGTGAAATGTCCAGGGTGCCACACAAGCAGTGGTGCTGTCAATCTCGCCAGAGACCATAGCTGACAAGATAAAGCAATTAACAACAGGACATAGAAACACTTGATGACCCCAGATTAAAGATAAGCATTGTATCATTTTAATGTGGGTAGTATATGCAAGTGAACAATGTTTAACTTCCCTCCATGTTGCCTGCAGTCAGAGCTCCCCATTCAATTGCTGGCAAAGGTCCACCAGGTGATGCCAAAAACACGTCATATGGCAGACTTTGGAGATCTGCCTTAGACTACAAACTGCGTCTCCTCATTTTCTGTAGTGGTGCCCTCAAGGACAACATGTGGGCCTCCCAGAACACTTCTACACATCTACCACGTTATGCCAGCAATTGGGGGAAGTAGACACTTAAATATCATAGGTTGAGCCATTTTTTACTTATGCTGCCCTCTAGGCAAGAACAAATTATACAGAAGTGAAATGAAAACATGGACCGTAATTTTAGAGTGTCTCCTATCAATGGAACTGATAAGAATGCATCTATGACAAAGGGCAATGAAAATATGACTTTCTTATGGCTCAACTTGCCCCAGCTTTGGGGTAAGTTGATCCGAATCAGTGGCCATCTGGGGGCAAATTGATCTATTTACTTTTTCCACTTTAAAAAAAATATCTTAAAGGAATCTTTAAACAATATATGACAATATATTTGTTTTGCCCTCAATTTGAGTTAATGCTTTAATTTCATGTTAGAAGTTTAGTATCCATTGCTTGTGCTTTAATTTGTAGCAAACCGACAATGTGCTTTTATTTTGATACATTGTAAGAATGTGAAAACTTTATTTTGAAATGTAAGCAGTGAATTGTGGGATAAATAAACTCCATTACTCAGCAGTCTTCATTGGGAACAAGCAGAGAAGCACATAGTGAAAGTTTCAACTCTTTTCACACACTTGAAAGCAATGGCTGTAAGTTTGATAATTATTTACTTCTTTTGTACAGTTTGATTAGTTGTATGTGCAGAGGGAAGTTAATAAGAATTCATTTTAGTGTACATTTGAGTTTGGCCGTCTGTTTAACTACGTTAACATACTAGCTGTATAAAACACGTTGTGGGAACAGAACAATATTACCACACCACAATGAGCTTCTCTCCATCACCGCCAAGGACAAATGATGGGTGATTGCAGAATTTATGGTCACATGACAACACATGTGTACAGTTGCCTAGATACAGCGGGTGGGTCAATTTAACCACTGGCTCTATTTAACCCACTCTCCCATGCCTCTAAACACTTAAAATATCCGTATATTTGGAAGAAAACAAGTTTCATGCCAAGAGGCAGAATATCATACTGTGGAATGAGGCGCAATGGAGTTTAGAAGAGGAAGCTACTGGAAGGAAGCTGAAAGACAAGCACTGCAGATGGAATAGCTTTACAGCATCGACCGATGACTGCTGAGGAATCGTCAGAAAGAATGAAGATGGACTCAAAACTCTATGCTGCAACTAACTTTGGATATCCTGACATTGTTTTCTGAAAGAATACTGTATCAGAACTCTGAATACAAAACAACGAACAGCAACTGGGTGAAGTTACTGTTTTCATTTTTGTGGCTGCATCCAGCTTGAGCACAATCCAAGATCCTCGTCATCAAACGGATTAAAGAAACAGTTTTTTTGCATCCATCCCAACATCCCAAAACAGGCTCAAATGTAGAAAGCAGACTCTGTTGGTTTTATGATTCTTACACAGCAGTGCAATATATCCAGACTTTATGAGGAAAAATGTTTTGTAAATGAAAATAAACCTCAGTAAAATAACACTCAATCTTTGCAGTATTTGCAAACTAAGAAGCAAATAAACCACTTCTTTTAAAAATACAATACACTGTTTAAGATGAAACCAGTGGGTTTGGCATTTGACATCTTACAAAAAGGCTCTCCACATATTGAGATCATTCAGTGACATTTCACAGGGTCCACAAAGCTCAACGGCTAATTTATTGTATTTTTGTGCATCAGTTATGAAATCAGACCAGTTTGACCACTCACACACGGCCATAATAAGCAAAATACATAAATGCATGTGACACATATTGCCAACAGAGAGCTTTTGGAAGTTAGAGCAGAGCCAGGCGTTCTACTACTTCCGGTCTTCATGTCACATGACGTGCCAGATGATTTGTTGCACAGAACCATCTGGGGGGGTATTCCAGAAAGCGGGTTATGTGAAAACTCAGAGTAAGTTAACCCTGAGATGAGGGAAACTCTGTGTTATCCGTTCCAGAAGGAGAGGCAACTGAAACTCTGAGTCAGTCACCATGGTAACTGACTCTGTGAACATAACCTGCTGGCTGGCAGGTTTGCTTTAAGAAACCCTGAGTTTCTACCTGTCTCCTCCTACCTGAAGCAAGCTGACACACATGGGTTGTCCGTTTCTTCGCAATCTGATAGATATCGAGGCAGAATTAATTAGCTATGCCTTACGTCGGGAGATGTACTCAGGGCTCAATTGGATGTGCTTTCATTCCGAGATGAATATCTGTTAGAACGGTATCACTGTTCATTACACTCAATCATTTCTTAACATTCTCCGGCCATATCTGCTTTCTTGTTAATCTAATTTTTAGGAAGTATTTTATTTAATATTCATGTAGGGCCTACACATCGTCACATGTTAGTCTTATAATCAATGACTCCAATATGTATTATATGTAAAATTGTGTTAAATAAAACTGTTAAAATAGTGTAAAATGTTAATCTACTAAGCAGGATATTAGATGAGAGGACATATGTGTTCACCAGCTTTCTGTTGGGGGTTTAAATTACTACATGTTGAAGTAGCCACTGAATGAATATTTACTTTGTTTAATAGCCTACGTCAAATATGAATAAAATCAAAGTGAGGTACAATCATAACCCAGCAAAATGTGCCTTACTTTTCTGAATTATGTTTTTCTTATTTCATTTTTAGCTGCTTCCAAACACGTTACATCACTTTTTCACCTGTATGCTACAATTTTAAGTGCGGTATGTTAAGTCAGTGGAGTGGTGCATTAAAACTTAAGCATTGACTCGTGCAGCAATTCTCTCCCATGCCGCTTCTCTTTAGCGTCTGTCTGCAGCGGTGTTACTTTTTGTGAAATATATGATCATATTCACCACAGGCCTGCAGGGGGAGCTCCAGTTACAGTGAGGTGACGTAACTTGATCTTTTTTTTCTCAGTAGTTGCCATGGTGAATCAAGGTATCGGGGCTCCATTGATGATGGCTTTGTATAGTGGTCGCGCACGCACTAAACTCAAGGTTAACATACTCAGAGTTGATTTAACTAATTCAGATCAGCTGTTCTGGAACCGGATACTCAGAGTTTCCCATCTCAGAGTAAGTCAACTCAAAGTTCTGGGTTAGACTCAGAGTTTGTTGAACCTCCTACCTGGAATACCCCCCTGAGATGTTGTCCTTGGTAACTGTTGAGATAAGGGCAGGTACCTTCCAAAAATACTTGGAAGGTCATTGGATGAATCGTCTGTTTTACCAAGCTGGATTCACAAGATCATGAGACGAGATCACAAGATCCACGAGAATCCTCATAGGATGCTTTTGATTTGTCGGAACCACCGGTGGTTTGGACACAAGCGTATAACATGAAAACTCATGAGATGGATCCTCGTGTGATCTTGTGATACAGTATCTACAGCTGTCTGCAGTCTTAGAAAGAATTTGAATATGTACAGCCGAAAACACACACACACACACACACACACACACACACACACACACACACACACACACATATATGTATATACATTATAGGTGTCAATTTACTTTATTTAATTACTATAACAACATCAACAATTATTGTGTAGATAATATAATGCAGAAAATAAACACAATCTATGAGGGAAATATGAATGTATTGCACTAAATATTTACTAAAATTCAAACTGAGTTCCGCTGACTGAAACTTTATTTTCAGTAAGTGACTAAGATTAAAACTAAAACTTTAACTCTGTTTTAATACAACTGCTCTAGCAGGGCCACTATCATTATGAGGAGGATTGATCAATCATCCTCTTTTCTGTCCGCTCAGCCTGACTCTCAGCAAGGCCCTTTTGGCCTCCAGAGTTCTGTGTCTGATGAGTCACTTGCTGTAAATCGATCTTGGTGAGCAGCGCTTGCAATCATCCACTTCCTGTCTCCACACTCTCACTTGTCTTGTTAAATAAAAAGGTTTCCGGACTGTGGATACGTGCAGAGCAAAGACACAACTCTAGGTAGGATTTCCTTTTACTCCAACAAAAGGGGGTTAATTTCAGCTTGTGGGGGGGAACAGTCTCAACACTGATATAAGCACGGTATTCATCATAAACAGGATTTGGACACGCTGATGAAATGAGAACAGGAAGTTAAGGTGGTGATGCCTGCGTAGAGTTACAGTGGGCTGTGATCATTAAGTCGTATTATGTCACACTGACTGTGAGTCTGGATATCAGTGGGCCTCGGGGCTCACTGTGTGGGATGCAGAGCTCACATGATGCCAGAAATAGAAAGAGCGAGCGGGTCACTGTTTGCAGGATGAAATATTACACACAAATGTGGTGATTCATTGCAAGTACACGTTCTCTGCTTCAGACAAGAACAAGATGGCAGCACAGAAAATTATACAAAGATCCTTCATTTTAATTTTAAATGATCTGAGGTGGCTGTATTGTTTAAATCTCAGTGTTTATGCATTAAAATATATCATCATTATCTAATATGATTTGAATTATCATTATAGATTTTACAGGAGAGGTGGAAGAAGCTGGACGACTTGATATTGAAGGAAACGTGTGTGTGGTGTGTGTGTCACTATTGATATTAGGCAGCAGTGCTGGAATAGTATTCTGTGTATATGTTTCATGTCTCAGTTATGGGAGGTTGGATGTCTGGAAGGCTTTTTGACCAGCTGTAGAATGAATGACAGGGGGTGTCAGCTGTTAGTTTGGCTTCCTTTATAGTTTTCTGGAGGGCAGGATTGTTTGTTGCTGTCCTCAAGCATTTCACTGCTATTGCTTGATGCCTTTGTCTTACAGTTTGGATTCCTGTTATGGTGTATATGATTGAGTATATTGGGTTTTTTTTGTTTCTAGGTTATTGATGTTGTTTTGTAATGTTACACCAATGAATGTTGCTTTGCTGATATTGATTTTCTGGTTGTATATTGATAAGCTGACACTGTTGTTGGACTGCAGGCAGGGACGAACTGGCCATCTGGCATACCGGGGCATTATCCCGGTGGGCCGACAGTCCCAACACTTTAACCCACTTTGTGTTGGGTGTGCACATACTCGAGACTGTTTGTTATACACTGTTAGAAAGTAGTTTTGACTTGACATCAGATTAATAATGATATTTAATACAAAATATGAGACCGAAAACAAGAACATTTTATTAGATAGTTATTGATGTTAAATCGATGAATCTACTCCCGACGTTATTCCCACTTTTTGTTATTACTGGATCTGTTGGACTGGCACTATAGACACTAAGCAGTTAACACCAGACAAAACATGATTTCAGCATTATGACAGATGAACTAGCGCAACAGAATCCATGTTGAAGATTAATAGTAATTGTTAGGCCTTTCAACATACAACATACAACATCAGTACCAAATCGCACAGCGCAGCTTCACAAAATTGGTCACAGTTACATCCACAGATAAACTTTCAAAAAAACTCAGAGTTGTGTCCTGTTAACCAGATGTATATGGACTGTTGTACCCCTGTAGTGATTTTAGCTTTCCAGACCTGCACGTTCAATTTCTGTGGCTGTATGTAAACATCAAATTAACAGTCACGTCTTTTGATTAACAGGTGTGCTGAATGGCTTGAAAATATCGATGTGATGAGAGATAAATGCCTATATAGCCTTTCATATGACACATGTTTGATGGTAAATAACATTACAGATGTTGTGTCACAAGTTAATCTGGCTAACACGGCTAACAGCTAACTCCAGACCACGTTCGTGCTGAACACATACCTCAGTGTACGTTTCATTTATAGGCTGAGGGACAGTAGAAGCTACGACTTGACATTAGATGCATGACTGAATATGAGATTGACAACAGGAACATTTTTAACTGATTTAATGCTGGTGATGTTAACAGTATTTTGACCAGTCATCGACACGGTCACCTATCACCAGTTAATTCAGCCACCAGTTAATCTGACACACCGGCCGCGGCGGAGTGGAGACCGACGCCGCCTAACGGACCGGACGATTCCGACATACTGACCCTTCACGGTACCGTGAGTACCCGGTGTGAATTTTACACACACTGCCACTGATCTGTCAGCACAGTAGCTGATATATCTTCTATATTTTCTTTGATTTGTTGTTGCTGGAGATCCGCCAGAAAACGGAACGGACTTTTGAGTTGGGTTTCGGGGTATATTGTAGACACTGGATTGGACTGCTTTTTGTGTTGGGTTTGGGAATTACCTTAGCGGATTTTTTGCCGGTGGGGGATCGAACTGATGTGGAACATTGAACATTGGGGACTCATACACACACACGCACATGCACTCACATCTGTCACACTGGGGAATTGGGGGTATTTTGTGAATGTAAATACACTGTTGACACTGAAGGGTCTGCTTGTCTGTTTTGCATTGCTGTGGAGTTGGATTTAATTGATGTAATTACTGTTTGCTGGCTGTGGTTTTGTATGGTTTGACCTTTCATTTTGTTACTTATTATTTGTCAGACTGGACTCTGACTGGCATCCCATATTATTAAACAGGTCAAATCTGTTACAACGTGCAATATAATTCAATCCAATACAACAGCTCTGCTATAAATTCTGCCCTTTTTATAGAAGTTTGTTGACATTGTCAAAAAAAGTGATAATTCTACTTTGTTTATTACTGAGGTCATACTAAGTGGTGGTGGTGTATTAGGGTGGACTACATTGCATCCTAATACACCACAATCACTAAATAATAAACATAAAGCAGAATTTTCACCTTCTTGTCAAAAAATGTAGTATAAGCTTCATAAATGTAGATTTAGAGCTGTTTCATTGGATTGAATTAGATTGCACAGGTGAGGCCATTGAGTATCTTATGTAGTTAAGTTAGTTCAACGTTGGTTGAACATTAATATACATCGCTGTACATTTTTTGAAGACGTTAGTTAAGGCGGCAGGCGTGTGGTGGGAAACCCTGAATGGTTTGGGGTTTTAGAGTTTGCATGTTTGTCCAGTTTATTGCTCAGTCTTTTCCAGTCACTCACGCCCTTCCGAAATGAATCTTCCACACTGCTGTCAGTCTGGAAGTGGCGGCAGGCAAAACAGAAGACAGCATCCTTTCTAACCGAATATTCCAGCCAGGAATACTTGTAATAATAAGTGGAAATGATCGTTTTGTGTTTCCAATTATTTTTGTGGGAAATTCTGATAAAGCAGGCTGCTTGGGACAGCAATGCTTTTTGCCAAGATCATCATTAATGTTACCCCCATTGATGGCCCCGGTGGTGGCTGTTTTATGGTCACGCTGGCTATCCGTCCTGATGGCGGTCCTGGAGACAGATCTGATGTGGAGTTAGCTGGACTGCTATTCCAGAGCTGCTTGCGGGTGTTTCCAGGTCCAGATCTTCACATGGAGGCCCAGGCGGCTCTTGTTCAACTGTTGTTGAATTCTTAGTTGAAAGTGAACGTTTTAAAAATCACTGAATGTCCATTTCTTCTCATTCTGAAAGACAGCTAGCTAGCTGAACCAATGAATGCTAAAATGAGAGGGAAACCGTCTCTACAGTCTAACGTCACAACGCCATGTCACATGACTGCTCAAAAATGAATTTATTACAAAATATAATATAATAGGATTCATATTTATTTCACACAATCGTTTTGTTTTATTGCATTTGTGGTACAGGCCGACCAAAGTGGTCTGATCTTTAGTAGGAGGCAGACACAGAAGACTTGATCAGTTGTCCAACGGTAGTAGAAAGGAAAAATTAAACAATTCACTTAACTCATAAGCATAACTGAAATCAAGTTAAGTAACGTGTACACAGCTACACTCTACCAAAGCAGTCTCTACCCCCTGAGCACTCTCACAGCTACTGCTTATATAGAGCCCTCCATCAGCCCGCACTCTGAACGAAGGTATGAACTATACCACTCCTCAGGTAAGTCCTGAGCCCCTCCTGAAACAGGTAAGTAACAACAAGATTAACATTTAACTAACATTCAAATGGTCTTTTATACAGCGTCCCTATATTACATCTGCAACCAAACTTAATCAAATCACAAACCCCCTTAATCATTTATGCAATAATTCACCGACCACCCCTCCACATGGTTCTACCCTAGTGACATCACTAATGATGTCACCAGTTTATAAATTCAGGAAGGCCGCCTCCTCCCTTTGTCTCCTGAGCACATGGTAAGTATGGTTAGTAACAAAGAAAGAAAATACTAAACTTTTGACCTAAAACTAAACCAATAAACTCTTACTAACCTTAAAACAAGTGTGTGTTTTATTTTAACCAGAAGTCTGCTGAGATGTAACTTATAACCAAATATACTGCACAACACAAACCTACCCGGGATAGTAAGTATCTGCAAAGTTACTGACTAACTTATGGCCCAGACAAACAAACAATTACAGTTACATTAATAAGTTGTGGTGTTTGGGGACAAATGATGTGCTCCACTTGGTCACAGCATTATTTAAAATATTTATACATTTTAAAAAATAAATATTTTTATTGGCCATATTTTACACTCAACATCGTGACATATTTCAGCCACTACGGGGGGGGGGGGCAAACTCCGCCTATGCTGAGAGGGTTTCTGGGGAAATAGCTTGCGGCATTGAGCAGGATCATAATAACTGCAACCTTCCATGATGAGGGGGAAATGACCAGTCATGAGGCAGGTGGAACAGAACTGCCCAAGGTGCAACTGGTGCTTTAAAAAAAAAAAAAAATCAATATAGTATCAACATTGTCTTCCCCCAATGCTTTGTTTTTTCAGTTTTGTGTGGTGAAGTTGTATTTCTTAAATGACTGGCTTTATGAGAAGACAATGTTCTGCCATGGGATTGGCTATGTTTGTCTCTTTTGTGTGATGTGTTGCCATTTCTTTTTTAAGGAGTCTTTGGATGTACTGGGTCATTTGGGCATGAGTGGATTATGGGAGAGTATGGCTCTTTCCTTATTGACATTGGATGACTGTGCCCAAAGCTGTGAGTTGGTGTGTTATTGGTTTCTCCATTTAGGTTCTTTATTGTTTGCCAGAAGGTCTGGGGATGTGTGTCCTGGTTGAGGTTTTCTGTAGAATGTGTTCCTGATTTTTCTATTGGTGAAAGGTGTGTTGTATTTTAACAGTGCTTTGGAGTCAGCTTATTTCTGTTTTGGTGTGATGGTTATCTGGACCTTATGAATTATCTTAGCGGTTTCCTTTGATGTGTGTATAATAGCATTCTGCTGTCTTTTTCTACTTCTTCCTTGGGGTTGCTTGCAGATGAAAGAATAATGTGGTGAGTATAAGGTGAAAGGTCACTGCAGAGGGTTTGTGGTGGATGAACATGGAGTTGGAGAACTGGAATTTTGAAGCCAGATCATGGGAGCATAGAATCAAGTCCAGAATGTCTGTGCTGCCTGTTTTGGGGGGATATATAGCTGGGTTTGTTTATGTTAATGACTGACAGATTTGTGTTATTTAGAATCTGTTTGAATGCTTATGCTGCTTTGGTTTGTTTTTTTTTTTTGCAAAGTTTACATGCTTTGATCTCCCAATTTTAGGGAAGGGCTGGGGTTGGAAATAACTTTAAATGGGGCCTCTGAGGGTTTGTTCCAGGGGGGACAGCATGCTGATGAATGTGAGTGGATTTTCATTTTCGTTGCAACATATTCATTTCCTTTAAGTTCCTTTGAGAGACAAAAGTCTATTTCACTGTATTCAGTGTTTGTTTTTTTTCATATCAGCATTACGACTCCTCCATGTCCTGTCTGATGCTCTTTTCTTATGATGTTGTAGTCAGGGATCAGAATTTATGATCATTTATGGAAGCCACAGTTGTTTTTCCCGCAGTTGAATTAATTCCTCTTTGCTTTATTCCTCTAATATTTGTGTAGAAAGGTGATGAGAGATCATTTTCTCTTGGTTGAGAAGTGAGTACTTTCTGTATTTTCTTCTCATTCGTGGCAAGTTTTTGATGTCATCGCACAAATGAGTGAGGTAGGTGCCATCATTAGGATGTGGGGTGTGATGCTGGGCTTCCCAGCTGTGAGTCTGGGTTAGAGTTAAGGTTAGGGTAAGACCCAGTGAGCATTGTTGTTCTCAAATGAATAGAATTTATTGTCCAAATATGAAAAACAAAAAGTGAAAAAAAAATATGACATTACTTTTGAGTCCATTGAATTAAAATATGCTGCGGTCAATGACAGTGTCTTACGTCAACCTGTAAAGGTTAAGCCCTGCCCTCACCTCCTGAGGAAGGTGCATCCTTACTCATATAAATACAATTAATTGTTTTTAATCAATGATTCATCTTAAATAATCAATATATCCTGTAAACAGAAATAAACTAAAATGCGGCCCCAACAGGCAGTATATATAGCCATGCCTTCTATCAAGTGTTATGATTTTTTTCCACTTTGTTTGCATTGCAACGTGTTACTAAATTAAACACCGGGGATTTAACAAGGATGGTAATAGTTGCCTAGTTTTTGACCTCTCTGCCCACCCACAATATGATTTTTGATTACACTAGCCCTCTATGGGATAGATTGGCAAATAATAGGAAGTAAATGTGTTTCCATTTCCCCTCATGATTGATACCAAATTACGTAGTTCTGTCCAGGAAGCTTCTGGATATAATTATGGAGTTGTGGACACAAAGTTTAGCCATGGCTGCTTGCCTCAGATCAGTTATATTAGAGGATTTTTCACAAGAATGCCACAGTAGTATTATTTCACTTGGTGACCATTAAGTTATATTTCCAGGCACGATGGACAGCACATATTACTGCTGTCCCTGACTGGAGGACAGTTTTCATCAAGTAAAGGCTGTGAAATTGATTCAGTCTCATGTCAATGCTTCTAGAGTCAGCATGAAGCAGAAAAGCCATGTTGTCACACTCTGTATGTTTTGCTCATATTGGCAGCACACAGAGAAGAAGTAGGACACGCATGGTTAAATACATTAATAATGTGAGTGTGTGTATATTATGGACATATACAGACATGTACACGTACACATTTACACACACAGAGCCACGCCTGCAGGGGCCTCAGGGGGCCCCTCAGTGCTGCCATACTTGGATTGACTCCATCACACTGAGCATGTCACACAGTGAGCACACTTGGCTTTGGTTCATCTGTACTAACATAATCTTCATTCTCTGCCAGAGCAACATTGTAGCCATGAAGACTTTTTTCTCACTTGGTGAATTATGAATAGTCTCTCCACCTGAGGGATGTTCCATTGGTCCATATGTGCAGTGTTAAGGCTTGGAGAAATGAGGCAGGAGATAGAGAGAAACCGGTCGCGTTGTTTGTAGAGGGACCAGCATTTTAATGAAGATGTATTATTCAGCTGTGTGTATGGTGAGGGAGTTTCCTACTGTGCACAATTTCAAATATGTGAGGCACTGAAGGAGCCAGATGTTGTGAACAAACACAAAACTGTTTTATATGCACAATTTCATACCTGTGAAAATGGAAAATATTTTCTCAGTCTGGAAAAATAGTGAAAGGAGTGTGTCTGGTCTCAGAGATAGGGTGAGGAGTTCAGAAATCCAGGGTGAGCTCAGAGTAGAGCCGCTGCTCCTTCACTTCACATCCAAAGGATCCAGCTGCGGTGGTTTGGGCCCCTGGTCAGGATGCCTCTGTGATGCATTTCCAACTGGATGTTTTCCGTAAGACCCCGGGCCGACCCAGAACACACTGGAGGGAATACATGACCAAATGGAGGCTGCTGTCAGGTGAAAGATGTCTGGGTTTCATTACTCATGATCTTAAATGAAACTAAGCATCAAATATTAGAGCAAAGTGCTATTCTTGGAGTGTGTGTGTATGTTCAGTGACAGGACAGTGTTTCAAAGAGACAGCATGATGGACGAATTTATTGTGGATTTTATTTTTATAATTAAAATTATAACAAATATTCAAATAATAATATTCAAATACACACGTTTTAGATCACCTCATTATTTCAGTTTTTATTGAATGTACACTGCACAAAGTGGACAAAACACAACCTCCTAATATTCAATGTGACATTATGGTACTGCTTCTCAAACATCCCTGACCCCCCCACAGAGCTTTACATTTCCATTCATCCAAATGACTATTATTACCCACCATGTAGGTTGTTGGATAAGAAAGTTCAAAGTCTAAAGTTAGAATAATTAGCTTCATATCAAACCTGACGCTAAATGGCTTTAGTGTATAAATATGACACATTGAAAAGTACAGTCAGACTGTGCATTGTGGCTTTTTTTTATTTGTGTTGTGGTGTTTGCAGTGTGCTGACCTTTCTCAGCCACCGTAGAAAATATTGCTGCATGCCTCAATGATGCATACAATGATAGTATGTGGGTCAATGACGTATAAGGATTTATTTAAAAATAATAAATATGTGAATATCTATTGCAGTAATTCAAACATTAAGAAAGATTGAGTACACATAAATACATATTAAAATAGTAAATTAGGTGTTTTATGTGTTTTTCTCGATGAATTAGAACTGACCTTAAAAAAGTCATGTGGTGCGACCGTGATCTATCTGAAAATTAATGAATTTAAGTGTTTCGAAACAAATTATTTGCATGTCCTTTAAGTTTTTGTAAATAATAATCTCATATTTATGTTCTATTATGTCACAGTTGCCTTCTGAAATGTATGTAAGAATTATTTTTCCTCTAAATTGCTTAAAAATGATTAAAGAAAATTTAAAAATACAATTCAGTTAAGCATACTGTATCAGTGATTAATATTAAAAGTGATATTTTACTCTGAATTTAATACAGTTATTGGTATTATTGGTCGCACCACATGATATTTTGTCACTTTAAATAACAGAAAAATGACTAATAACTTGTGGTTTTTGAAAAGTTAAAGTGATTTCATATAAAGGAAAGGTACTACATATATATGGTGTTTTTTAAATCAATTTAAACCTTTTTCTAACTGAAAAAAATGCAGTTAGACTGAAAATGTCATAGTCACGTCATTGACCCATGTATGGACACATGTACAATATATCCCATGTGACTCTTGCTATTGTAGTCATGATTGTTATTTTAGAAGTGAGAATGAATTAAATAAAGGAAAAAAATCCCCAATTTGTGTTACAAGGAATGTTGTAAATGAGCAGCTTCTGCCTGACAGCATCTAATGAACACACACTTATGTAGAACGTCATTAGAGGAAAGAAAAAGTGGCTATGTTCCAGAGATCACGTTACTGAAACAGGAGGAAATGGTACATTTGTTGGGTATTTTTAGTGATGGAATAATCCACATCCTCAGCTCCTCAGCTCCTCAGCTCTGGTATTTGTGGCAGCAGCATGGTGTGGGTGGAAATGAATCAAAATACAGTGTGTGTGTGTGTGTGTGTTCATGTTAATGAAGGAACATGTCAGCCAGTGTGGCTCATTGATGCCTTTTTAATGGTTTCTGCTGTATGACACAGAGACTTTGGATACACACATTATTCCACAGTGCTTGTTAGTCAGATATATTCATTCTTGGGGTCTACGCATGAGAAACATACAGAATACCATCAGACCTACTCTGCCACTTTCACTTGTTAATAACAGAAGCAGGTCAGTGTGCTGTTCACATCATCCACACACTAGAACACATGCAAACAATTCAACACTGTACAGAGACATATGTTTCTCTCCACAAGGGTTAGAAACAAGAATCATCATCACACTGAACATCAGTGTACAGCACTGCTGCATGTACATGTTTAAACACACGTTCTCTCCTTCCCCCTCTTCATCTCTCGCTTCTATCCCCCTCTGCATTAGAAAGAAAAGCGCTGGTGGAGGGCCTAATTTTCACAGCACTGCTTTATTTAAAGAAGCTTCTTTAATATTTAATATGATTAGGTGTGTAGGATAACCTACTTGGTAGTAGCTTGTACTACATAGTGCAAACCATGCAGGGGGGGGGGGGGGAATAGTAAATGCTTAATGCTAAAAGCAAAGCTGAAGAGGTTGTTAGCCCATATGTTCAAACCACTGTTCTTCTATTCTATTCTAAGCTTTTAGGCTAGTAATACTCACTCCTCCTTTTATGAGTAGAGTTTGACTTATGTTTTTGAAGACTGATATTTTTGATGGCTTTTTCTGATAAACATTATTTAAAGCTGCATTAACAAGTGTATTTTTCTTATATTAATAATGGATCAGATGACTAGGTATAATGTGAATGGAATTGCTCGTGGTGGCAAACCCGAGGATTTCTCACCAATGCCATCATTGAGTTCCAAAACAGCACACAGACACATATTTCCTAATTTATTTATTTTTGCCTCATATCAGCAAAACTACATTGTTTATTAATATTGTCACCAATGTAAGTGGTAAATGGACTATACTTATATAACACTTTTCTGGTCTTTCGACTACTCAAAGTGCTTTTATGCCACATTCACTCATTCACACACATTCATACACTGATGACAGGAGCTACCAAACAGGGTACCAACCTGCTCATCAGGAGGAGACTAACCATTCACACACTGTTGGTGGAGTCATTTGGAGCAATTTTTGGGTTAAGTGTTCTGCCCAAGGACACATCAACATCTGGACTGGAGGAGCCGGGAATCAAACCGCCAACCTCCTGAGACGCCGCTCCAACAGTGTGCATATGAGATTGATTATTGAGGAATACAACTATTACTGAAATGATTTGTATGAGGAAGTTTCTTAACCTCCAAATATTCCCAGAAAAAAAATCATTAGGTGCGTTAGGTTTCCATCAACTTGTTTTTTATTCTAATTTTCAAGTTGTGTGGAATAAAATGGAAACACTGGAAATGAGAAAAAAATATCTGAAAATATTGCAAAAAAAGAGGAAAAGTTGGTGTTTTGATAAAAGCAAAAGGTGACAACGTACAATAGAAACACACTTAGTGTACTTAGTAAATCACGACAAATGTCATTACATCATGTTTTCTACATTGTTTTCACTGTATGAGATTTGATTGGTGCTCTTCACATCATTCCCACTCTACAAGCTACTGATTTACTCAGTGACAGTTACTATTCAGTTTGATGAGTGCAGTGTTAGATTCCCTGTGTGTGTGTGTGTGTGTGTGTGTACCTTTACAGTTATCAGATAACTAGAATGATTCCAAATGAAGGCGAATGTTGCTCTCTATCTGCTGGGTGTGGGGCACATTCAGAAAAACAAACAAATAAAAATCCTGACTTTTGAGCAGTTTAAAGTTAGTAATAGTCTAAACCTAACACACCTTTCTTCTCTGAGCAAAACCACAAATTACAGCAGTTTTTTGAACACTTAAATCTCACATCGAGTGTAAAAAAACTGTGAATCTAGTTCCTGCACAGTGAGATAACGAGACACATAAGAAACCAAACCCACACATGCCAGCTGACACATTTCACTGAAGTCTGACAGTGTTTGTGGAGATGAGGAGAGAAATATTTCCTAGACCTGATCTTCATTATGGGCTGAAGCTAAAAAAGTTTGACTGTGAACTCCAGCAGAGAGACTTTAGTTTCAATAGTTGAAACCGTTTTTAAAAAGACATGTCAGACTTTACAGTTGAGCCCAGGACTGAGAATAATTACAGCAGCTTGGAAAACATTTGCTAAAAAAACGTTTGAATCGACGTGCTGTCACAGAAGAAGAAGCGAAGAGAGGAAACGTGTTGAAGTCAGAGAAATAATACGCACACAAGCAAGTCACTTTCAGTCACTTGTTCCACCTTCAACAGTCTACAAACACAAAGCACATCAGTCAATAATGTGAAATCAGTTTTTATTATCATGTCAACATCTCACAATCTATTTCATTCTGACTTGTTTTTTTAATCTTTTTTTTTTTTTTTTTTTTTACATATTCAATAACAATAAAAGCAAAAAAGAGAGGAAAAATCGATCAGTATAAAAGGATCATTGAAGCATTATGTTACAAAGACACAGAGTCTTCATCAAACATGTAAACTTGAAAATCTCCATCGGCACAAAACAACCAAACATTCTACGGAGGGTTTCATTATAAAGCATTTACAGTTTCACAGCAGGTCAATAGTGCTGTAGTCATTCACACCAGTCTGATCTCACATGAAAAGTCCAACTTTAGATCATCATCATCTAACATGATGCTCCATGCATTTTCTTGATGACATAACTTCACTTTTTTAGGTGTTTACCCTGAATGAATCAGTTCATAATTGAGCAAATATATCAAAAAGACACATGATCTGAACTTGCTGTCAGTCAAAGTTGGATTCATTAATGTTAAAGTAATAGAAAGTTTGACCTGTTGCAGGATCAGACTACACAGTATGTTCTGTTTGGACCTCGACCAATCATACAGCGTGTTCTTTCTCACCTGGAGCAACCTGCAGATGAACAGGTGAGGTGCATGAGACTGACTGCAGCACCTGTAATCAGTGTTATACGAATGAAAGTGAAGCTGGAAGCATTCGTGGACATTTCAGTAAGATGAGTGTAAAGCTCCTGAGTCAGAGTCCAGGTTCACCCTCCTCCTCCTCCTCCTCCTCTTCCTCTTCTCTGAGTTTACAGTTAAGCTCTTTTCAGACATGTAAATGTTACATTGGAGACTGCATCTGTGTGTTTTACATGAATGTTCTTAATAGCTCTATTCAGATGTATCAGGACGTTTACAGAAAGAGGGAGAGGTGAGTGAAACATGTAAAGAAAAGAATACATTTTGCTTGTTTTCAGCCTGCATTATTGATGGATTTCAAATCTAATTGTGTGCATATGAGATGATTACTGAGACATTATGTATAAGACAGATGTTTGAAGGTGAAACTAGAAGCACATTTCTCTCTCTGCATGTTTTATGTGTCAGGCTTGTATCAGGTTGAAAGTGACACTCAAGTGTTTATTCAGACATGAGGCTGACACTTTAAACTGCCATCAGATGAATGTGCATGTCTGAAAGAGGCTTTAGAGCACTCTGTGTAGTTACAGTCTGACCTGCTGCTTGTTTCTGTCAGGATATTGTGAAGTGGTGTTTTTTCCTCCATCACTCACCACACATGGTAAAAGAAGCAGCTGATAAGTGTGTAGTCTGATCCTGGTGTTAGTGTATGTGTGTATGACCACAAACCAGGCCATGTCAGCAACATAGTATAGAAACTGGTTTGACCCCACCCCCAAGGAAAGAAAAAAAATATATAAAAACTTAGTATCTTTTGACAGAGTTGGGTCCAAGGCTGATAACTTTCACACTCAGAAAAGACAATTTTCCTGGATCCTGGAAAACTTGGACATCTGTATTGTTTGCTAATAAACTATAAAGCTTAGGCTTAGGATGGATGTTTGTCACATGGTTCCATCAGTTTGGTATTAGTGACATTTTTGGGTCACAATTCTGGGGCCACAAATCATTAAAGTGTGCATTCTGAGATGAATGAATATGTGACAGCAGCCTGACAGATGTGTTATCTCAGTAGAAACTAACCTGCTGCACAGAGCTGCTTGTTAATGGTGTGTTCAGGCTGTTCTTATCAATTAGAAAAAGTTGGACATTTACCTCCCATTGGTCTATACATCACTTCATCTACAAGAAGGCACTGTATGAAGCAGCCATCAGTTGTACTGTATACTGTTGCTGTCTGAGTCATTCACATACTATGACTAAAAAATGTAAAGCTGAAACGATAAGTCTGTTGTTAACTACTCAATTAATCACCAACTATTCTGATGACTGATTCATTGTTTTGAGTCGTTTAAAAAAAGAAAAGAAATTGCCAACATTTTCTGATTCCAGCTTCTAAAATGTGAATGTTCTTTGTTTCTTTCATCCTCTGTGACAGTAAACTGAATATATTTGGGTTGTGGACAAAACAAAACATTTGATGACATCATCTGGAGCTTTTAGAAACACTGATCAACACTTCTGACATTTTATGGATTCAAAAATAAATGTAAAAAAAAAAAATCAACAGATTCATTGGTAATGAAAATAATTGTAAGTTGCAGAAAAATCATAAAGAAATGGAAATCCTGTTGATATATTTACCATTGATGGATGTTACTGTTTATTACAGAATGGTTCTTATTTTCATAGTTTTGGTCATCATTCAGATCAGTTAAAATAATATTATACTCAACAAAGTGCTCTTTGGTGAACACAGTGAAATCACTACAACGTGTGAAAGGTCAGAAACAGCAGCAGAGGGACCACAGCAGGAAAACTGTGTACACAGTTATTATTATTATTATTATCATAGGTATGAAGGAATTAACGTCTGTTTAAAAGTCAAACTTCCTGATGGTAAAGTTCCAACTTGAGGAGCTGAGCAGGACGGCCTGAATCAATCTTTAGTTTTGTGTTTTTTTTTTGAGAGGTGAGGAGTGGGAACTTATGATGAGGTCACACTTTAGTAGTCTGAATGTCTCTAAGTAGAAATCTCCTGAACAGAGACACAGCTTTCTGTACTGTGGTTCCACTGATGAGGTGAGATGAAAATTGCATCTGGAAACAGTAAAAAAAAAAAAGAAAAAAAGAGCTAGAAACACCAGGAGTCTTCACTTCATTGTTGGCCATGCACATGGAGGTGTGTAAACACTAACATATGGATATTTGGATCACAGTGTAGGTTTTAGTGATGAACCATCATCACTGGAATGGTGAGACTGGGATTAACATCTTTGGCCTGACAGACAGAGAGGAAGAGAGACAGAGTGCGCTTGTTTCGTACATGATGCATGTGTGCATGAGTTGACATTGGGTTAGAGTCTATATTTAGAGGGGTTTTTGGAGGACAGACAAAAAAGTGGGTGTGCATTATGTAGTTCTGAAAGAGGCAACCTTTAAGTTTGGATCAAGTCAACACATTAAGAGGCAGCGTCTTCCTCCTCTCTCTGTTCACCGGGCTCCTCTTTCTGAGACAGCAGGAACGACTCCCACACAGCCAGGCACTGGAAGAGAACACACACCGCAATCACCATCATCATCATCATCATCATCATCATCATCATCATCATGACATTAAAAAAGTTACAGGAAACTTCATTCAGAGTTGTGTCTCCTATGTGTACTGTATGTAGGGGTAAATGAGTTACTCCAGATGTTCAGTGATCATGGTGCAGCTGTGGTCTACACACACCCTCCTACTGTAACACCTCCAGGTAATCCCTGAATGTAGGAGGCTGACCAACCAGGCTAACACAGGAAACATTAGAACTTTGACTGCTGCCGTTTTTTCCCTAATGTGACATATCTTCTGTAAGAGGTCTACTGTATCGTCATGACAACCGAGCAAACATTACTGATGAGGAAGATGAGATGTAGTTTGAAAGCTCTGGACAAAACTAGTCAATAAGATTGAGCCTGAGTTAAGATTTACTTAAATTGCTATTACAAAATTAAACTTTCACAATCATCCTATTAAACATCTATGTATGACATCACACACACACTACATGCACCGTTTCTCTACCATCTGTTCTGGAACTGACTTTAGACCAGTGTCAGTGATGGAAAACTACTACTTAAGGTAGAGTCAGTAATTGTGAAGAGAGAACTAACACAGCCAGACAAATACACTCCTCCATCATGCTCCTTCAGAAGCTCCGCCCCTCAAATTAATGGCCGCCCATTGCCATGGCAACGACCAAAAGAGAAATATGGAGTTTCATGCTGTTTAAACAGATCATGGAGCTAAAAATAAAGTCTGATGAATTTATCAAATGAAGTGAATTAAATTGTTTGGGTCAAATTTGAGCCATTTTGTAAAAACACCCCAAAGGTCTTTTACTTAATTTGATGACTTTTCCTAAAGTGGCCTAAAATGCACAACAATGAAAATATGTTAAAATGTTTTACTTTTGTATAGATGCTACAAATGTTTGTCCATTGAGTCTGTTCTGGGTCAAATTATCTCCGTATCTATTGACATGTGTTTTAGTGAAATGAATAGTTAATAGTTTTAATAAGATAGTAGTTATGAGGATTTCTTTCAATGATGTAGCAGTGAAGACTGATGGCTCTAATGGTTATACAATAAACCCCACACTTCCATAAAGTTATAAAATACATTTACATCATTATTGCTATGTTATATTTTCATGTCTTAGGTCAAATAGGACATGATATTGTGTGATAGGAAATGTTTTTGTGCTCTCTGAAACATGAATCAAGGTTTAATCACATTTATTGATCAGTCAGATCCACTATTGATGCTTTCTAAACACATCTGTGCTTCAACATCTGGTATAGACACTTTTTATGAGGGGATTCTTAGACCTTAGACCCTGTGAGGGTGTAAAATATATAGAATGACAACAGCAGCAGTACTTTCATTCAAGCATAAATAAAGCAGTCCACTGCTTCAGTATCATAGTACAAACAAACTTTTCATTTACACTCCGAAAATATTTGTTTTTGTTTATTCTTAGATGAATTAAAATAATGAAACAAATAAAAAAACATACGTATCATCCCAGTGTCACGTTGCTCTTCTGATGAACAAAGAAAAAAAACGGACCTATGCTTGAACCTGACTGCTGAGCCTGCTTTATGATGTTCTTCTTAACAACCACAACACTTGTACTTTATTTAACCACCATTACAGATATGACTAACTAGTATCTCTTTTTTCTTATTTATTCTTTATTGTACATCATCTTCACATTTGAGGTTGGGGATGAATATGTTTCATTTAAGAGATAATGATCATGGTGATAATCATCAGCACTGAGCCACTGGCAGCATGATGATTGTCATCAGCACTATCAGATAGAAAACTGTGTTCTGTCAGTGTTTGAACTGCTTCCCCCAGTTTATATCCCAGCACTTCTCTTTTTAATCGCTCTCTCTCTCCTTCCATCTCATCAGTGAAGGCACATTGTTGGAGGCGATCAGACAGTCCTGTTGTGTTTGTATGCGTGTGTGTGTGTGTGTCAGAGGACATGACAAAGCGAATTGCACTTTTAAGGTATAAAAGCGGTTGTATAGATAGCAGACGAGGCAGGCAGGAAGCCGTGCGACCACAAAGTGAAATGAACTTGGGTTCCACTCTGTCAGCACACGTCAATAAAGTGCAGCCGTGTGCTGGTAATAGCAGTTTGTTTAGAGGCAGCAATCAGTCAGCCTCGGCCCGTCAACTCTCCATTTAACAGCCAATTTCTCTCAATTGCATAGACGGCACCTTGGCAGCCAAGGGTCCAAAGAGAGGAGAACCCCCCCCCCCCCCCCCCCCCACCACCACCACTAACTGCAACTCATGCTAGTAAAGAGAGAAGACTAAACAACTTAGCTAGAATTTAACTTCTACATCAAAACCTTAAAGAACACACTCAGATCACATTCTCGTCCTATCAGCAGGACATGATCCCTCACCCTCTTCCCACTAGCACTGTCACACACATAGCTGCCAGTGAACTGGGATAGCTAACATTAGCCCCGTTTCCACTAAGGAAGTTCCTGGTAAAATTTAGGAGGCGGGACCTTTACAGGAAGGTCCTCTCACTCGGTCCTCTAGGCTGTCCTGTCTCCACAGCAGAGTAGGACCCTGATAGGACCCACCGGACTCTGACTGTGACGTCACCGAGGCGACTTCACCAAAAGCATAACAAAGAAAACGACAACGAGGAGGTAAACATGAAGGAGCTGAGCTGGTTGCATCGTTTCTGGTTTGTGTGTTTGTGTACATGACGGTAGACGCTTTCTACTACTGTTCTTCTTCTGCTGGGTTTAAAAAAAATGCTGCTTATGTCAGCGCTTTCTGTTGACGGCACATCCCGCTTAGAGTATACCCAATCAGCACTGAGTAAACCTCAAGCCCCACCCAGGAACTTCTCGGGGCAGAACTGGGTACGTACCCTGAGGCAGGGACTTGGTTAGACCCCGTAAAAGTTCAGGGAGATTGTCCCTTGGGGGAGGTTCCTGCTATGGAGACAAATGGCCCCGTAGTTCCTGCATTGGAAACGGGGATATTAGCAGCTTGTGTGCCATGATGCATCAGCTGATTTAAATCTATTTCTAGATAAATATTTAACTAGCTTACAAACTGTTTGATGTATTTTTCTCTGAACAGTGGCAGTAGCAGGTGTTAAGAGGCTAAGCTAACAGTGTGTTACTGGTGTAGCATTAGCAGCAGTCTGGATGGAGAAGCTGTGTAGTTTCCAACCTGAGCACCACGTCTGTGTGCTGTGGGCAGACTTACATTATTCAACTCCTATTTTGGCTAAAATATCTGAACATTTTACTTTTTAAAATATATATAGCGGTGGAAAAAAGTTTTGGGACACCAAATGCATTTGTGAAATATTGCATTAAGAATCACTCTTAGGTCTTCAAGTGCAATTTCTTTTAGTACATTCACAGCCAAAATACTAAACACATCTTTAAAAATCCATTAAAATCTTAAAATTGATTGGTTCCATAACAATACATTTTGGTAATTTTGGTACCAGTGATCCACTAATGAAGGTCATGCTTTTTATTAAAAGACAGTTGACTAATTGATTAAAACCCAGTACATGTGATTTATATGTTACTTGTAAATAGTGTGCATCTTCACAAAAATTCAAATCAACCATTTCCCTCTTTCTACCTCAGCCTGGTTTGCTTTAGTTTAAGTTCATGTGACAGAAAGAAAGAAAGAAAGAAAGAAAGAAAGGGAGGGTCTAACATATCATCATGTGAAGGAGAACACAACAAAGTCCAACACTTATTTCTTCATGTACAGGACTGATGCAGGGCTCCAGGTTCCTAGGCAACATAAGGCAGGAGGCAGCAGCAGACTGTGATGGGAGATGAAAAGTGACTGCTGACCTTTCAGAGAAGATTCTTCTACATTGATTCTAATTGTTTCACAAGTCAAATGGTTTCCATCAGCAGCTGATCTTGTCCTCTTTATAAACACTAGTGCAGTGCCTGTTATTACTTCTGGAGAACTACATATATATTTACCATTAGACAAACATAACAATTAATATGAGAAGGAATTCATATATGAAATGGTTTAAATCCAGACAGAATCTTCACCAGTGAGACTAAACTGAGGCTGAAACAGAATTATTATTATTATTGGTTGATTTTTGTTGCTGCCAGTCATATGCGTGTCTGCACTCCTATTGGCTGGTTTTACCTGTGTTTGCTCCTTATTTTCTCTTGAGTAGCAGCAAGGTGTGCACATTTTGTTACTCATCAAGTCAGAGCCCAGAAGCCCCACCCTGCCGTGATGTGACAGTGTTTATATCAAACAGCCCCCGCGGCACTCAGACACTGATCTGAGCGACTTGCCTGTTTATTAAAGTTGTTGTGTGTCCAAACAATTTAACACTCAGCGCTGCACTTCCTCTGGTCCACAGCAGTAAGACTCACTGAATCTGAAGCTGAGTTAGAGCTAAGAAACACCACCCTGCTGTGATGTGATGGTGTTTATATCAAACAGACATGGCTGTTCACTTGTTTGGATAGATTATATAGATTATATAGATGGATAGATAGATGGAACTTTGAAACCAACGAAACGTTGCATTCATGAAAAATAAATGATATGTATATATTACAGATAAATAAATATTAGAGTGCAACAATAGTGCCATATATATTGTGCTAAGTCCCAGTGTGTGTGTGTGTGTGTGTGTGTGTTAGGAGGAGTTCAGGGGTACAAAGTGCATTAATATTAATGTGCATATTGCACCAAATTCCATAATGAACATCCTTGAGTCCCCAACAAGACACCTGACAAGTGTGAAGTTGATCAGATTAATAGTTCCCAAAACACACACACACACACACACACACACACACACACACACACACACACACACACACACACACACACACACACACACACACACACACACACACACACACACACACACACACACACACACACACACACACACACACACACACACACACACACACACACACACACACGAGACATTGTGCAGTAAGTGTTGACCATAGACGTGGAGATGTACAGTATATGTCATCTGTAACATTGTATTTTAACACCACAGATTATGTTTTAAATGTTTGAACCTGCTTACATACAGGGCAATGTGATTAGAGTTAGTACTAATTGATGTCTTTACAATGTTATTTTAAATAGAAAGAACCGTTGCCGTCGGCTACAGAGGCAGCTAGAACACTGAGGGTGTTTCTAACAAAGCAGATGTTCCTGCGCAGCACTAAATCTGTCCAAGGAGCCTGGATTTAACAAGCTGTCGACTCAGCACAGCCTACTTTCAGGAGGACTACAGAGAAAGCCATGAGACAAGGAAATTGTAGCGCATTAATCTGACAACAACAGAGAAAGCTGGTAGAAAAGGAAACAGGATTTATTCATTTCCAGTTAACAAACAGAAGACACATTCATGGTATTGTAGCTTTGGATTGGGTGGAGTCTGGAATTATTTCAGCTGTCTGGATAATCAACAATCTTTAAAGTCACTGAAAAAAAAAGAATCCCAGTTTTCATCCTGCACTCAGAGGCATGTACAAAACTGTATCCAATCAAATGCTGCCTGGAGGGACTAGCTAAGCCGGTGGCCTTGCGAGGTCATGGTGGCTGACTATATACCGCTGACCTGTTTTTACCATATGAAACTAACTTCTTAAAGTCTGGCTGCTGCTCCAAGAACAAAGATTGATGACAATGAAGTTTGATTTATTTATGTTCCACATTTTCAGAACAAACTAGCAGAGAATGTGAGGGATTGCCTTACTCTGACTGCCTCTAAAAGAAACCCATCGAGACTCTGCTGCTTTCTAATGTTTATATCTTATTTTGCCTTTCAATCTACATTTTGGTTTACCATAAGATCTTGTAGAATGTTCCTAAATTTAACACAAATGTTATCTTTTATTCACTCTTTAAAGTTTGCCTGTAATTCATTTTCATGCTAAAATTCTAAAATTACACATAGTGACTATGGTATGGTTAAAGTTATTGAAACACTGTTTAAAGTTTTAATACTTCAGGTGTCAATGCATTGTTAGTCTGGTAACAACAATTACAGGTTCAAACACTCCTTAAGAAGCTACTTCATCATTCTTCATCTAACAACTCTTATTACCTTACCTTCCTTAAATATGATCAGCTGAAGAAGAAACACCCAACATGAACAATCACTCTCAGTGTTAACCACAGTCACAAATACATTGTGTTTCTGTTGGCTGTTGGACACTTTTAATGTGAAGCAGCAAAGATGTTAGCATTAGTAATAGCTTACAGCTTTGACACAATGTAAAGAGAGTGATCAGTGAGACTGTTATCAATTAGATGAATTAGACTAGAGTCCATGCTGCATAGTTTCCTGTAAATCCTGCAACTTTAGATAGCCAATTAGAATCTGGTGTGCCATTAAAAACTACTAGCCTATATAGTAGCTCATTACTGTATGTAAATACATTGAATGGCTATTGCAGAGAAAATTCAGACCTATATAGTACAAATCTGATTTCATTTTATGAAAATCTTAAGGATTATAACTTTAACGGCTAAAATAAATAATTATAAAAAATGATTTGCCCTTCTGAGACAAAACTCAAAGTCCTGTCTTTTGTAGAAATGTCCACAACATACACACCACTCTGACCATACAATGTTAACATTATTCAAAGCGACTCTTGGCTGGTTCATCTTTGACTTACTGTACTTTTAGTAGCTGCACAAGCACTGTGGTTCTGTGCAATAAGGAATTACTGATATGTCAGGAGTGTAGTGAGAATAATGTAAAATCATATTGGATGGGGTTAACTACAAACATTAGAAACAAGTGTAATACGCCAGAGTAATCCTTTGAGGTAGCAGGAGGTTTAAATGAACACATGCATACAGTATAATACACACAAACAGACACACAGGCACCTATTAAATAAATACACCATGACACAGCACAGCAGCGTGCACTCAGCCTCATTCTCAGTAAAGCCAGGGCTAAAACTCTAATTACAAGGTTCATTAGGAAAGCAGGGGCCTGATCAGCCTACAGCTATTCAAGCTCCACTGCTGCTGCAGCACAGGTAAACACTGAGAATCAGGACAAACACACACAGCCAGCAGGGGCACATACTTCAACCCTGCTTACACACACACACAAGTTTGAATAGCTATCTTAGTGAGGATGTTCAATGACATTATGCATTCCCTGGCCCCTAAACATAACCATCACAACTGAATGCCAAACCGAACCCTTAGCATAAACTAAACCTAAACCAAATTCTAACCTTCACCTACAACCAAAGTCTGAAGCCTCAAACAGCCTGAAAGTGTGTTAAAAAGGGAGGAATGTCCTCACTTTCCTAAAATGTCCTCACTTCCTTGATAGAACCCTAGGTTCTCACATTGATAGTTATACAAGTACAAGTACGCACACACACTTTAACCATCTGTGGTGTAGTTCTGCATTTGCAAAGTCTGTGTAAAGTAAGAATAAATATGTGTTCTGAGTTTGACATGCCACAGAAAAGTGTGTTGTTAACCACCCTGCCAAATTTGAATGATTAAAAAAAATCGCCAAATATATGAAATTAGGCTTCAAAGTTGTGTAAAAGTCAGCCTATTTGTCTTCTCCCAAACGCTGTGGGAGTGCCCGCCGAGTTTGCTGAAACCCCGCCCCCTACCAAGTGTCACCTGTCAATCAAAGTCACCACCTCTACCAGAAACATGGATGCTACGTCTGAGAGCTTTCTGCCGCTAGCTCAGCTGCTAGCTCGGCGGCTAACTCGGCGGCTAGCACAGCTAACTGGCTAACTGTAGACTGTAGTAGTAGTAGTGTTAGATATTAACAATAACTTGTCACTAGGCAGGTTAACCACTGAGGAGAGCGGACTCTCGGTCTTATATAGTAGGGGAGGGACCACGGTCACGCGGGTACGCCACTACGTCACAGAGTAGCCCTTTTTTGCAGGCTCAGAAAATCAGGAAAAATGAGAGGGTGAGAAACAGTTTAAGGCTCTATTTCCACAATTCAGTACTGCATAGTTATCAACCTTTTCACATGTTTTCTGTAACCATTTTCCAACATGTATAATATGTTTAGAAGTAAATCAATGAATTGACTTTACACAGACTTTAAAGAGCGTCAAAGCCAATAACTTCTTAATCTAATACTACATTATAATTATTAACATTAGGAATACAATTGGAAACATGGCCTTATATAAATATTTGTGCAATGGCTTTTTCAGCTCAATATTCATATGCACTTGCCAGAGAAGATGATGGCATTCAGGTAAAGAAGCAATCACTGTAAACTACAGCCTTGCATGGCTTATTGCTTTTAGAAAATGGTTACTATATATACCTGGCAAGGTTTCATTAAAAAAAAAAGACATGCAGCAACAAAACATGCAATCATATATTAATACAAATAATCACTCTTCCACCAAGCATGTGAATTTTTTAGCATCATTTAGCAGACTGGTTGCCCAAGAACATAAAGCTTGCTTATCAGGCTAGTCAAGCATGCTTAGAAATTGCCATTAATTGTTTAATTGTTGAAGTAGTGTTGAATAATGGTTACACTTTGCTGGTATAGGGGTGTTTGACTCTTGACAGGTGCCCTGAATGTATGCGGGGAAAAGTCACCAGGACCCGGTCAGTCCTCCCTACTGATTATTTGGTTCACTGTCCCCAGAAAACAGTGTCTGTCTCTGGCAGTGACAGCCAGGTGGGCTATTTACTGTTTACTGACAGTGATAATGTGATTTTGGGCAAAAAAACCTTGACCTTACAATGTCTTCAGGATCTGTCTTAAAGGTTCCAGCTTCATTTCTTGATTTTTGCAATTCATTTCCCCATTGTGGGACTAATAAGGGAATAAAGGAATATCTTATTAATTTCCCTCTCATTAATTTCCTCCCGTCTCCTTTATATTTTTTTTTTATCTTCCTCCTCTGTCCTGCCAATTTCCCATCTTTCCACCACTCATCCACACTTAGCCCACACAGTAAATCAACACAACAAAATCGGACACTTGTAACAATTTGTATAGGTGATTAATTGGTGCAGTAATACTGTTGTAATGCAGTCACAGGTGTGTGCTAAAAGAATATTTTACAGCTTTAACACAGCTCAGCCAATCATAATCAAAGACCGGAACTAACTGTTTTATACACTGAACCAAATGATGAGGTTTTGGAACTTTCAGTACAAAAATATGAGCAATGCCTTTCCAACAGCTGGTCCAGTTCTATAATCACAGTAAAAATAATCCTGAAATCTAACCAACATCCTTCACAAATTCATATCAGTCCCATTCTCTACCGAATACCCTGTTGCTATGAGGTAACCATGGTGATGCTGACAAGGCTCTGCCTTTGCCATCCATGGTAAAGGCAGAGCTGAGCAGAACACATTTTTCAGAGCCCTGCATATCAATGAAAGATTACTGCATCATTAATACCTGCTTGATTTAGTAAACACATGCTTCACCATGTCTGGGAGGCAAACAGTTGATCGATAGTTTAAGTTCCCTGTACTGTGATTTATATATTAAATGTGAAAAGGTTTAGATGAGTGCTAAGTGTATGTTTGAATTTGATGCATGAAAATAAGTTTATAAAGTATGTATTTTTTGCACTGTGCTGTATGACCACACATGTAAATGTTAAATGGACTGTACCTTTTCTAGTCTTATGACCACTCAAAGCACTTTTAAGCTAAATGTCATATCTTGCCCAAGGACACATCGACATGCAGACTGGAGGAGCCGGGATCGAACCGCCAATCTCCCGATTAGTGGACGACTTGCTCTACCTCCTGTGACACAGCCATCCATGTTGATACAGTACATGGATATTTCAAATATCAAACCAATCAATCATGAATACCAGTTTTACACCATTAATAGATGCAAATTGTGAACTGAGTAGGCAGGTGCTGCTGGTTATTGTAATGCTGAGTCACGTGTTGAATATTTACGATGTTAATGATAGACCCTCGTCTCTTCTGTCTTGCTGATATTCAACAATATTCAGACGGTGAAGGAGGAACAACAGCTATGAAAACTGAATGTAGACTTTAAGTAATGCAAAATATAAATGGTTCATTACACAAACCACAGCCTGGCAGATGTGAGCAGCAGTGTCCCATTGAATCAGTCTCCTAGCGTGATAGTATTAATGCATACTTTTGAAAGTCCATCAGTGACGAACATGTTTCTGCAACAATATCATAACATCTTCTTGTACGTTATCTAATGCAGTAAAATAAAGTGCCTGATGGGCAACACACACTGACAGTGTATGACACGCATTGAAACACATGCATTTTATTTTCTATGCGAGCCCACACGCTGGCAGTGTTCTGACACGCATCAAAACACACGTGCTTATTGTTATCTACACAAGCCCACACAGTGGAAGCCACGGAAGGATGCATGATGCATTAGAACATGCTACTGTCCTGTGTTCCAGCACTGACATGAGATAATGTTCCAGAAAAGCAGCTGTTTTATTAAATTCATTCCCCAAATTAACATTCTCCAACATTTTTTGTATTAATGCATTTTCACTTTCTTGATGTTTAAAATAATATTGGTCTCACTTTACAGCCTGGTCTCTTCAATCTGTGTAAAAAACAACACAACTTTACACTTTCAAATTGTGTGCAGTGTATATATAAGTAAGTCCAATTTTTTGTGTAGGTGATATGCCAAACATTCCCAGGGAAGTGACGGGCTGGTGGATGGCTAGATAATTTGTTGGTAAAAAAGTGCAAAAGCAGTAAGAGAGCGGTGTTCAAGATCACCAAAATGTCACTTCAGATAGCTGCAGATTTTTAACTTCATGTCGGGACATTTTTACTGCATTTTACTGTCTTAACCCAAACTAAGCTGACAAACCCACATTCATACACTTGAGTCTGTGTGTTTTCAAAGCTCACTTTTCCTGTCCACGCTACAATGCTACAACAATTGTATTCATATCATTTTGCTCACTGTCTTTCTACACTTACTGTCCTCTCGCAGTATGTGTATGTGGATATATAGAGGTCAGAAGGTACTCTGAGGTCAGGGTTGCTAATCTGAAATAGCATTTACACACATCCCCAGGGGGTTACACAGAGCTTACAGAGCTCTGTATGTTCCCTTCACACTTATTTCCTGGGTTACCCTTTTTGTTTCTCATGAACTCCATGTGAAGACAGATAACCCATCAACCTCATGGACCCACCACCCACTCATGTTTGATGGATATAAGAAAAAAACAAACAAGTACAGTACAGTACTTCAAAAGTGATGTATAAATCTATATCCCTACATCCTTTTTCTATTTTCTACAGTTTATTTTACTTTCTCTATGCAAAGTAGATGTGATCTACTGGGGACATCAAGATGTTGTAGGAGGACAGCCTCCTACAACAGTTGTTGTTGTTGTTCACTTGTTCTTTAATTTTGTTAAACTAATCTTTGATTCCTAAGAGACAAGTTTGCGTGGTAAGAACAGACCTCAGGCCTGAAGAACTGACCTTTCAAACCCTCTCAGTGGGGATAGATGAGTGATGCTCAACAGACTCAGAAACACTTCTTAAGAGACCATTTCTGACTGAACATCCAAAAATGATGTTATGAACTAAAAGCATAAAACTTACTCTAAGGCCACTTGGACCAGAGAAAGACCAAAAAACACCCACCTGAAATGGTACAAAGACCCTCTTATCTGTAAAATCTCAAGGTTCTGAAACTCAAGAGAAACATTACTTTGCAACACTCCAAAATTAACTCCTACTACATTCCAGGCTTTAATAACTGTTAAATTAACAATTTAATCAGTATATAGACAGTATATGTACTGTATATGTACTGTATATGTACTGTTTACCATAAAAAAATCATAAAGAATGATGTAACGTTGCTATGGTATATTGGTGAGATATTAAAAAAGGTCAGTTTTATTACATTTTATCACACTAATACATTTTTGATAAGATTAGAAATATAGGTTTGAATCATCTCACTTAAAGATTCTATCTTACTACATAAAAAATAATCTAATCATAATGTATGCAATATTTTAATTGTGTATTAATGAAACATATGGTAGGAAGTCACCCTGTATGATATAGGTTACAGGATTAATGCAATAATTATATTGAATTAATATTTGGTTCTAAAATGTGGTTTAACTTCATAGAGTTGCTGCTTTAACGGTTTTATTCACTGTATTACAGCAATACTGTTATTAATCAGAAAATATCATGGGTACTTGGCAGCCTGACAACAGCCAACTGTTGGCCCAACTCTACACTCCTGGATTGGCTAAGACCACTATGACTAATCTTCAACAAAACAGCAAGCATACAGTAACTTTGAAATCAGACGTTGAACATGCCTCGAGTACCTCCACATAGGAGCCCCTCACCTTGTGTCAAAGGGTGTATTGTTTAGTATGGTTGGATCAGACTCTGGTTGGTTTTCCCTATTGGTGTAATTTATTTGGGCAGATCTGAACACAACAATCGTAATTAGATGTGTACCAAAACAACCGTACCAGGGCCCTTTAGTGTAAGTGGTCATTATGAATGAATTCTGGAGTGGTTTGTGGTGGGAACGTGATCTGACCTTGATCTGAAAGAATTACAAGATGGACTGTGAAAATTTAGGCTACAGTCAGGTAAGTAAAATTAATAGCGCTAGCCAGAGAATGAATTAAGGTCCGACCTTGACTAGCAATGAAAAACCTTGATATTATAGGGTGATAAACTGTTAGTGGTACTTGTAACTTGAAGACTGTAGCTAGATGTCCAAAAGCCAAGTCTGAGATAATTCCAGTGGTTCATTTAGATTCTGCAGTGTCAGTGTCAATAGTGAATATGTCTGGTGATTGTTTAATTATTGAAAATATGGAGAGGAAAACAAACAATTTACTCCTACTTACAAGTATGTGTATTCAAAGTGTAATATATCTTATTCCTCTGTGCTGTAGAACGCAAATATCGAAATAGCAATGAGCCACACCGCTGCACCGGGTGACATGTTCCTTCACCCACGAAGACAGTAGTCATCGTAGCCTATTTAGAAATGGCTCCAAAGAGTAATGACAGTGATTGGATAGTATCTTGCAACTGCGAATGTGCATGAATCTTGTTCTGTATGGAAACCTTCACTAGCTTGTTGCGCTACAACCTCTTGACTTTGTTCTGAAGTTCCTTGAGGAATTTATGATGTTTACAAAGTCAACAGGTTGTGATTTGCAGCACAACAAAACTGAAACACTTTTCATGAATGTGCAACTGCATCTGGTGTTGCAGTACTGTCTTACTGATGTTTTACCTTTTAGAGCCATTTCCAAACTAACTACTAGGGATGCACCGAAATGAAAATTCTTGGCCGAAACCGAAAATGAGGAAACCAAGCAGCAACACAGAGCTATAAGCACGCTTTACTCTCACATGCGCTGCATTTATAGTCACACAAACACACACACCTTCTACTGTGCTGTGCGCTTCTCCGTCTCTAAGCGGGTTCTCTGCATCCATCGCGGCCCGGATCATTTCTGGTGCGCGCTGCTTTAATCCCACATGATCCAGGTAATGATCTTTATAACGCGGATCAAGTACAGTCGCGATGAAGTGCAGAGGATCCAAATAGATCTCAGTGAAACGTGTGCTGACAGACTCTAAGAGTGTACTACACTTTAGTGCTGCAATTAAAGGAATAACGTCTGCTACAGATGCATCAGAGGAGCTGATCTCTTTAGTTAGCCGTTTCGGCCGAATATTTTCGGTGGCCGAATTTTCGGTGCATCCCTACTAACAACCATAACCTTTGTTTTCAGGGATGAAGGAACACGTCACACAGTGCTGTGGTGTGGCTCATCGATGTTTATCCTTGCATCCATTGGCCCTAAACAGCCTCTAGACCTACTGGACCTCCCTCTCTTCACCACAGATCTCTGATGTTTCAAGTGGTGTTAACATCGAGATACTTGTGTGCATGAGTGGGTTTCCTGTACACTGTTGTCTTTATTCTCCTGTCAGCTTAGCATCCTCCTCTGTTAATAGTGAGCTGGCTGGGTGACGCCAGGGCTGGTCACAGTTCATAGTCACTGTTTGATTTCAAATCAAATGTGCTGTTGCACAAAGCAAAGCAACACAAAAGAAAATAGTTGTGTAAGGTAAGTTTGTCTTGCCATCCACACACGGTTTGTCACCCTTGTCCTCCCTTGCCTGCTTCTCTGTCACACTGTGTTAATGGTGTATGCATGTCATATGGGAAGAACTGCCAGAAGGACTTCATGGTCAGGGCGATGACTTGGTAGTGTTGAAAAATGTCTAAATCCCTCAAGATTCTATGATTGAAATTCTTTGTTGACAGTAGCACTGAAGCGAACAGTTTGTATTATCCATGCGTGTATTGACTGTAAAATGGCAGAAAAAAGGGACAATGCCAATGATGATGTCCCAAATTCACACATTTGAACAAGCAAATGTTCGATAAAAGGTTTCAGCACATGTTGACATTGGTTACAAATGATTTTCCTTCAGACAATTTAATCTTAAATTCAGTCTCTCCAACCACCCTCATCTATACCCCCCTTCCCCTCCCCCCTCCCCTTTGTTTCCCACTTTTCCCCTGCACCTCTTCTAGGTGGTATAAAACCCTCCAAGGTGCAGGTGTCTTATTAGATTCTTATAGGCCGCCTCTCTGTGCTCAAGTCCAATAAATCATTCACAGGCCCCATGGCTACAGTAGCCTACATCTGCACCTGAATAACAATATCAGCAATAGCGAAAAGTGATCTCATTCTTTGGGATCGCTCCATACGACACTAAGACTGTTTGCTCACAGTGTTCTATGGAACTCCAAACATCCCTTTAGACGGCATTTGGTGGTAAAAGACAACACAATCTTCAAACTACTTAACGTCATGTAATCAGGCAACCTTGTTAAGATTGGGATCTTTTCCAAAAGAGACCTGAGAACAATTAACACTCATAATCAGATAACACCACAACCAGCGTGACTACAATCAACAAACTTGGTAAGAGATTTTAAATAAGAACTCCAAATGATAATTGTTTTTGTGCTGCACACATAAATAGATTATTGTTGGTGATTTTTCCAATAATACAAATTTGTGAGTAAAAACAGACTTTTCTGCTCAATTTAATTTGTGTCAAATTCTTTGGCCCTTCATTTACAGTGACAAAGTTACAATGCAAGGTCTTTTTTGTATGTTGACTGATGCATAGCTGTTGGTAACGTAGCAAGACTTCAAGAGATGTATTCCTCTTTTGTGGCAGTAAAAAAAAAAAAATAGGCCCACTGTTTACTATGCTTTATTCAGATATTTGGGACTCATGAACAATACCATTTAATTAGCAGCAGGGCTGCACCTATTGTAGGCAATTCATGTATGAATCCCCTGTCTACCCAGTGGAAACACAGAGACCCCAGTAGTAGCTGCTCATAGTTGGTTAAATCTGACTACCAGCACTGTAGGAATTCACTTTACTATCCATTCTAAATGTTGCAGTTGGCAGGCAGTGTCCCCACCACCCTCATGTCACACACTACGTAGCTAAACTACCTACAGTCATTGCCCCCAAATCCTATGTTGCATTTTTAAATATGCTGGGATGGAGAAAGCTAGCAGAATTTGGAGCGAGCTTGTAGTTATTCTTCAAAGCTTGAGAGCAGTTTGCAGATCATTCCATTTAAAAACATGTACACTACCTGAAACCAGTTCTGCCAAGATTACATATACAATATCTAGAATTGAGTAGTGGGAGTGTGTGCTGTAGTTGAAAGATATTAAATGTGAGGTAGTTTGGAAGCTTTAACAGTGGAGCTTTATAGATGCATATTTACGGATCATATGATTATTTCTTATTGTCAGTAAGATAGTCCATCCATGAGAGGAAACAAACAGAGAGCAATGAGTATGTAATCTTTCATTAGTAATGCTTGAGTGATGCCCTGTGCTAAACACGGTGTGCGTACATGTTGAGATTACCACAGGCCAATTGATGAAAACATGCTGTCTGAATTAGTGTTGGATGCTAGGATGATACACTTACAGATTACATTGTGGGACTGTCAGTAATGTTGCTATACTACTTGTACAATGGCAGTTATTCATATGAAGGATAATCATCACAACTTGGGTTTTATTTTTGCAGATGGTAACAAATCTTAGACAAACCACCAGGTTGGTCTCAGGTCCTCAGTGTGCTACAAACAAACTGAGCACAACACCATGGAGCCTTTGAGAAGAGACTGTCCAAAAGTGTGCATTGTTATCCTCATTTCTATGATTCGATTACAATTACAAAGACATCCAATAGTATGGCTAATCAGAAGAAAGCCTTTTTCCTTGAGAGGAGATACGGCATCATGTGTGTGACATTGTTTTAAGTATGCTGAACCCTAAAGTAATTTAGAAGAGAAAATTATAAAGGTGAACAGTCAAATTATTTCCCAAACAACAAACCTACCTTGTGTTTCAACTTTGACCTGGACTTAAAGTTGTGTACACTCACAGTTTTCCTGTGACAGATTATAAGTAACATTTCAGGTGTGCTCCTTTTTCACTTTGAGCTGCAAATAGGATGGTTAATAGTAATCTGGACAAACTGTAGGTTTGTTCGGAACTGGACGGTTTAAATGTTCCGGTTTTGTACCCTTCTGGACGTCATCGTAGCGATGATGCCATGTTTCCACGTGGTGCTAATGACTTTGGTGAGTACAACATTATCATAACTGATGCAAATGATAGCCAAAACTGCAACAACAAAGTCTTAAGATGTAATTAACCAGACTTTACCCTCTAATGTCTCTGGTTACATTAGGCCATTGCCGGCAACATTGCATGGAAGGGTTTGATTTACTAAATGTTTGCATCAATGTGATGAATTGATTTGGTTTGTATTTAATTTATTGGACAAACTAAGAACAGACATTCATATTTTGTTATCCAGTTATTTTCCAGAGAATGCACTTTATCACAGTTAATAGTGTGATTTAAGCCATATTGACCACCTCTAGTCTGACTAATGGCTTCTGTGCTGTTTCTTCATCATATAGGATTCCTACTAGGACTATGTGTATGTTTGGGTAGATACATTTAATAATCTCAATACGGTTTTCAGAAACCTTTTTAAAGTTATTTGAATACACACCACATAAAGTACAGAGCTAATAAAATAAAATACAAATAAAATAAAAATACAGGAACTAAAGCTCATCACATGCAGGCTTTCTGAAGCCTTTCTATGCTTGGAAACATCAGGTATTATCCAAAACTGTTCCTAAAAACAGCAGGTATTTTGGGCTGTAATTAATATGGGGAGAAGGGGGAGGGAAATTGAACAAATTTGCTGGAGACAGGATTGAAATCAATGGATATGCAATACTAAAATCAATCTACCATGCCAGCATCCTGTCCAAACAGGCCTGTACATTTGAAATCAATAAAACATGTTGAGACAAACGATGGGGCAAAATAGCACTGGTTTTAGGTGACTGGTTATTTCCAGTGAGAGAATCTTTTACCACAAACTCCCATTACTGAAAGGTGTTTTTTAATAGCTTATAACCCTGCTTTGGGCAAGGTATGACTGCATTCTCTGTGGACTGGTGTTATGCTACGACTGAACTTTTGTTTTTCATTGCACTCGGCTGAGTGGGGAATGTTCTGCTTCAGCACTGTACTGATTTATACACATTGCTGTGTTTTCTGTCCTTCAGCCAACCCTCAGGTCAGTCTCATATTGAATGATCATAGTCTTAGTTTGTTTGTTTATACATTAATGCTAGGTTAACTTATCAAAACAACTGTACATTGAAATTCAACTGTAGGTACAAAAGTCATCCTATATATCAAAACGATTTTTCACTTTATTAATATTTTTATTACCTACAAAAACAATTTGAGGTCTTTCTAGATATATCAGGCCTCAGTGTATGTGTTTGATTGACAGCTGAGCTGCAGAGGCACGGAGACATCGCAACACACTTCACTGCAAACTGTATCTTACAAGTGTTTTGTTGGCAGTGCCGTTGAAGAACCTCTCTGTTGTCTCTTGTGAGCCTGAAGCTTGCAGCTGTGTTGAGTATATAATTAACCTACTCGACTCTGATTGGACGGTTATTTCCTCACATTGCCGCTCCACCGGCACATGATAATCTACTTTGTTTCTGGAGTGATGTGTTTGTACAGTTTTTCTTATTTAACGCAGAGTGAAGTACATTTACGTGAGTGTTTGTCTCTTGAGAGAATCAAAATAAATGTGATTGGTTGCCTCCAGGTTGTTGTTCTCTATGTCAAGGACATCTGCATTAAGTAGAATGTTTCTCAACTTCTGCAGATGAAATGGTGTAACTTTACAGTCTTGTTTCACGGAGGGCAGTGGTGAGCCAAGATGGTATTTGGAGGTCTCATTCACAATGAAGGGCATCCTGTTACATATCCAGAGTTTGAGTGTATATGTGTGGAAGGGAATTGGGATACTGATGTCGAAATCTGCAAGGAAGTTTTATAGCTTCTTAATGTGCTGCAGCTGAGAAGATAATTAGCTATCTCACCTGCTAACTGAGCTAACTGCAGTGCACTTTTCCTATATTATTTAAAGGACAAGTGTTTAGGATTTAGTGACATGAGATTGCAGATTGCAACTGACTGAAGGTGTTCTCTAGAGCCAATGTTTTGTTTGTCCATTCTGGGCTACCGTAGCAACATGGCGGCCTCTGCTGAAGGGGACCCTCTTATTCTGTTGATATAAAGGGCGTATTCTAAGGTAACGAAATACGATTCTTATTTTCAGCTGATTATACATCAATTAAAACACACTTATGAACATTTATGCCAAGTATGTTCTGCTAAATGGCACTAAATTCTACACACTGCACCTTTAAACGAGCGAGGGTTAAGACGTGTGCTTATACAGTGTATATTGTCATAGAACCATGGCTTTTTTTCCCCTCAAAGGCCTCCAGAAGACTGTGATTTGTATGTTGCAGTAATAAATAATGGTTTCAGTTGGACTATAAAAGGTGCTAAAGCAGAGAAAGTAACATTTTAGTTTGCCTCATGACCTGTAGCTGAAATATCATCCTCACATTTCCGTCTTTTTCCCAGTGACAGAGCCAACTGCTGCTTAATAAATGTAGAGAACACAGCACTAACAAGACAAGTGAGTGTCTGAGCTGCATCAGCTTGATGTACTGACTTGCCAGTGCAAACATCTAATAATAATCTGAGTCATGGAATATTTATTGCATACATTGCAGGCGACGATTGATCTGTGCGCCTCCAGCTCGCCTTCCAACAAGAAGTTATTCTGTTTGCACAAAGACAAACTCGTCTAACAGAGAAAACATGTCCAGCTCAGGCCAAATGAGGGCAAAAAAAATAGTGATGGGTTTTATCTTTTTATCGATATAGACGCCGTGCTGTTTTTATGAAAGAAGCTGGATTGATTACAAGTCTGTGCTGGTTGGCAGAAAACAAGAGGAGCGACAATAGACTCGGAAAGACAAGAGTCTGGTTTCCAAGGAGCTGTCAGGTAAGAATCATTAGGTACTGAATTTACTACTCAGTCACTGACACACACACACACACACACACACACACACACACAAAGGCAAATGGGAAACAGAGCCAGGTCATCTTTCAATAGCAGCAGTATACTACTACAGCTGGCCAGGATGAGTTCACCCAGCCTTTTCTACAACATCCTACAGCATGTAAGCTCTTAAACTAAGACACTGTTACAATCCTTAAGTTTTTCATGATATCAAACTATAATTTATATACATGGTCTGCATTTATTCTATGATACAATGTATTTGCAGTTTTTTTTAATGCGTTTTACTTTTTCGTTGCACTGTTGTTGTTGTTTTTTTTTAAAAATGTTTTTATTGTTGTCTACCTCACCATGGGTCTGAGAGAAACGTAATTTCAATCTTCTATATGTCGTGTACATGTAGCAGAATTGACAATAAAGTTGACTTTGAATCCTACTATATATAGTAGCTTTGATTGGTGGTGGCTTTGATTGCTCACTTAAGTTAAAGCAATTTACAGGCATGCAGTAATCCACTGCACTGACCGTTGATCAAACATGCATCTACATTACAATACAAATGTCATTTTGGATCTTTTTCAAAGGAGTAATGGAAACGTCAGGAGCAGTCACAGTGAGCTGATGCACACTTCCAACTCAGTGAAGTAACCAACTTTACTTTACTGTGTCCTGCTGGGTGGAAAACTACTCGTACCCTGCACAGAATGACATCAGCTCAAAGTTGTAAGAATTATTGACTGTAACTTGTGTTTGTTTGAGTTTTTCTGAGGACACTGAAAACACCACTTAAACAACAACTAATCAATATTTTTGTATAAACAATGGCTCAAATGACTGTGTGTGATGTGAAAAGGGTTGCTTGTATTGTGTGGGGAAGCCTGAATAGAGTGGCTAGGAAGTGATGCTTTGTCCATGTATAACAAAGCAGGTTTTATTATGTATTATTTAAGTGGGACCATGCTACATGGACACATGCATTAAATTAAAAGCTTCTGCATTCTGTATAACATCTAGTGAGCACATGAATGAATGAATGACTGTCTCAGCTCAATGCTGTGAACTATTTCTCTCAGTTTATTTTTTAGTAAAACTATGTTTGCTCATTAAACAATGGTAGCTGTTCATGCAACAATAACACACAGAACTGTTCTAAACTTCTGAAAACTCAAATTAGGAGCCTTTGAGATTCATTAATGTTTGATATCTAAAAAATGAAAATGAAGTAGAGTAATAACTACATTTATGTGGTAGAACTACTAAATATGCAGGAGTCAGCCTCATTCTCATTGTTGAGCATGTCCATGGCTGCATCCACAAATTAGACATAATCAATGTTTTAAAGCTCACTTTATTATTCTCTTTTTTATATAAAAATGCTCTCACATTCAGTAGAAGAGTCCTTTGGCTGCTTCTATTACACATGTACAACACACACACACACACACACACACACACACACACGTCATTTGTTGTATTGCATTTGCTTGAAGGGGCAACTGTGTTAGGTGATGAGTGTTTTTGTCAGGGCTGCTGCAGGGAGAGGCACTGCAGAGAAACCCAAATATGACAAGGACACGCGCACACACGCACACACACACACACACACACACACACACACACACACACACACACACACACACACTGATATTACACTCACTGTTAAAAAGAAATAAAGTACACACATATATTTTTCTCTTTTGATATGTTAGCAGCACTTGAAACTTACTGAGCAAGGAAGGCTGATTGAATACAGAAGCTGCTTTATAGCAACACCCTGTTTAGTTTGAATACATAATGGACCTTATAGAATCTCATTGTATTAAAGTAGATACAAAACACATCTGGATCCATCTACTGGACACAGCTAAAGTACATCAGCAGATACCAAGCAGCAACCAACACGGCTTGATGTGGAAATACCTTAAAGTGCCACTGACTCTCATTCAATAAAACTGAGGTAGTGGGAAGTGTTTCCACAGTGTGAAAGGCAACATCCTGCATACCTTGTCTGGAAGGTCTTGGCTCCAAACAGAAAAGATGGTGTAAACCATAAGCTGCAACTTTAGACTTCACCTCGCTAGGTCCGGGACTGGGATCAGGATCAGGAAATGCTTACTTATTAACTGAAACCGTTATTATCAGATCGGTAAATATGGTGAATACGTAGTCCAATATGTGCCGATATGTTTTTAAATTAATAGCTAATTATACTTATTAAATTCTCAGTACTCTGACTGAGTATGACAGGAAATATTAGTTTAGTAACATCAGATGTAATGAAGATGCAGAGACATCCAGAAATGATCAGTCAGCCATCTGTCCAGAGAACAGGCCTGCAGCACATGATGGAATCCAGTGACGGATTCTGATTTTTGACTAATCAGGAGTGTGTTTGATAATCAGCAGATATGCACTATGATGAGAAGCAGCTTCCACAGGAAATACAACAGCTGACAACCTTCCACAGGTGCTGTGTGGAGAAATAAAACTAAAGTGCTGCTGCCCTCTGCTGGCAGAGCTCCAGCCTTCTGGATTAAAATACATCCAAATCAAATGGAGGCGTATTTCTGATTTAAGTGCATGCTCAGACTCCTTCAAGCATGACTAATAAAGACTTTGCAGGTGTAAATGATTGTTAGTGTAACAGCTTCATCATTTCATTCTCCTGATTTAATGCTTTCTACTTCCAGCCCGCTGCACTGTTCTCCTCTCATCATCTAATTCCCTGCTGTCTCGGCTGGGCTGCCTGCTCGTTAATCTGGACATACGATTGTCTTCTTCACTGCATCTCTCCTTCTAAACCTTTTTATTTCTACTTTTAAATCCCCAAAACTCTTCCCTCTTCTTTATCTGCATCCTATTCTCAGATTAAACACTTTTAAGATTTACTCTGACGGATAGTTGAGACGAAATAAATTCAATGTAATGCAGAGTTGTGTCAATCATCATCATCATCATCATCATCATCATCATCATCATCGTCATCATCATCATCATCTCCAGTGGATTATTTCCATTTGTTAATGAAATGATTGGACCAGCTCTCCCGCCATCACAGAGTGTTTTAGAAGGTTCACACACTCTGATGCGATGAGGCTAATTACCTGTGAGCAGATCTTACTGACTTCCTCTTACCTTTCACAGAGTTTAAATGCTTTATGAATGACTCAAAGTCCAAAAACACACAGTAGCCTTAAAATCAGGACTGACACACCCATATTTTTCTCTTAACTTGGCCACTTTGGAGCTGCTCCTAGGCTCAGGAAGGTTTGTATGCATGGCTCCAGGATATCTTATCTTTATAAGGAAAAAGTCATGTTGATGAATGGTGTAAATGTTCATTAATAGCTGGTGTAAATGCAGCCCAGTGGATCAGACATCTCTGTCCAGATACAGATCACATGATACCAGGTGTGGATGGGACCATAGTAGGGTTGGAATGAATTTCGGTAAAAAAACAATTGAATGCTGAAATTGCATTTGAATGTGTATTTTAATATAAATGTGTTGGCTAACGTTAGCAAATCTTTTCCTTATCGTCTTGACCTCCCTGCATGTGACAATGAAATGCTTCTGGCGCATCTGAACAATAAAGAGTTTCTTGAGTTTGACTCGCGTTCAGAGTGCTAATGTAGCATCACAACAAAAATGGCAGAAAGTGAAGTGGACACATCTACAGAGGAACCACTACTGATAACTTATGAAGCGCTGTGTGGAAGTGATTTGGATTCTAACAATAACAAAGAATAAATATTGAGTATTTGTAATGCTGATGTATGAGTGAACCAATAAGCCTGTTTGTTAGTAATTTTGGGATGCCCTCTAGTGGACAGAACATAAAATAACCACATGTTGACAGTGGGGTAAGCAACACATAAGCCTGTGTATAAGTACATTGTAAATATTAATAACAGACTCAATCTGAGCCACCATAAGCTACAAGTCATAACAGAGAGTGAAGCTTTACAAGTTCAACTTTTGTTTTCTGAAAGATGACTGTTATTTCTTCTTTTAAAAGTTGCATAGTTTCATTTTAAATTATAATGAGATTCATTCTATCAGTAGCTGAGACGATGGTGGACTCACACACTATATTGTTTTTATTAGCTCCATATTTTCAGTCTCTTACTGCTCGTTTCACACACATCACTGCTGCTCTCTCTACCAGCTCATGACACCAGCACTGCAGTTTTTTTAAGTTGTTATCAACACATTGAGGTAAGAAAATGTATCTTCTACATGTCTTGTCTTCATCATCTCTTATATTATGACACTCCTCTTCTGGTTTGCCCAACAGTTTGTGGAATGCATCTTATCAGTATATTGTTAGAAGCTCTATTTGTGCAGCTCCTAGTTTATTTTTCTTAAATAAAGAGAGGTGTTTGTGGGTTAGGGGTAGGGCTGGGCGATAAGGGTAAAATCAAATATCACAATATTTTAGACCAAATACCTCGATATCGATATTGCAACAATATTGTAGATGAAATTGATGCTTTCACAAAATATTTACACAATGACATTTTTTGATAAATAATCATCAGTAATGTGGATATAATGACAAAGTGGGTAAAAGGTAAATAATAGAACAGCTAGAACAGTCTAGTAAGTTCAGAAAATTATATATTTTAGTGGAATGCCGCCTTTAAAACCAAGAAAAGACAACTCTGATGACATATCATGATATTAACATATCCAAAATCTAAGACGATATCCAATCTCATATAACGATAGATATAATATCAATATATTGCCCATCCCTAGTTAGGGGTCCATAATGCATTAGTGAAACCTACAGTTTCATCTCTGTCACACACACACACACAAACACACACACACAAACACAACACTGAGGGAAGTTTATCTCTTTTCTCTTGTGTCAGCGTTAGAGCCAATTACTAATCAGTGTCCTCTGTCATTATCCAATCACCTGTCGTGTATCACTGTCCTCTAACTCTCCACACTGATGTGAAACTCTGTGCTGCCACTTTACTCCAAATTTATACAAACTGCTGCTTTCATGTGTGAAGACAGAAGATGTTTTCCAGACTGATGGAGGTCTTTAACTGCACATTAGCTCTAAATGAAGTCCATCTTAAGAGCTTATTTAGACTAAAATCAATAAAAGTTTGGTTTTATAACATGTAGTCTCTCCTTTTTAAAATGTGTATCCAACGTTGTTATCTTACCTGCTCGTAGTATTCCACATTCTTCTCAGCAGTGGAGATAAATGCTGACTTGAGGTCAGTTCTCATACTGTCCTGCCAGCGGGACCAGTCTCCTTTTAAGACATTGTTGGCTTGTTCCACCCGGTCTGCCAGGCCATCCACCTCCTCCTGAAGCTGTCAATAACACACACACAGACACACACACACACACAAACACCAATGATTATTTGAGAGAAAACACATCCCAGTCCAGAAAATACATCTGTTCAATATCAACAGACTGGTTCAAATGAGTGGCATCGGTTTACCAATATATGGGTCAGTGACAAATTCGGGTTGGCAAGATGATTAATTCAAAAATATGTTAACATAGTTTTAGATTCAGATTCATTCTTTATTGTCCCCAGGGGGAAATGTGTTGTAAATGGTAAATGGACTGTACTTATATAACACCTTTCTAGTCTTTACGACCACTCAAAGCTCTTTACATTACATCTCATTCACCCATTCACACACATTCATACACTGATGGCAGGCAGCTACCACGCAGGGTGCCAACCTGCTCATCAGGAGGGAAGTTAACCATTCATACACATTCACAGACCGTTGGCACAGCAATGGGAGCAATTTGGGGTTAAGCGTCTTGCCCAAGGACACATCGACATGAGGACTGGAGGAGCCGGGAATCGAAACGCCAATCTTCCAATTGGAGGACGACCGCTCTACCTCCTGAGCCACAGCCACCCCGCTTGTCATATATATTGTCATATATTCGTACAACATTCAAAAGGTCAACAAACATCATCAACAAGAAAAAAACAAAACTTCAACAGGATACAAATTGATTTTTAGTATCTTATTTCTGTTTTTGCAAGGGAGCATGGTGAAATAGCAGAGGGCACAATACAGAAGGATGGATTCAATCATACTACGGTACAGGAGAAGCAAGAGTTGGGGGGGTTTGACAGAGAGAGTCCTGAGTGTGAGGATGACATGAAATATCTGTTGACAGCATTTGTGGATATCTGCGGTGTGTTGATCAAAAGTCAGTTTATTGTCAATTGTGATGCCAAGGTATTTGAAATGTTCCACTATCTCTACTGGTTGGTTGTTGATGTATATGTGGTCCGTTGGGGTAGTCTTCTTCTTGCGGGTGTCGAATATGAGTTCTTTGTTTGTGTGACATTCAGGAGGAGGTGGTTGTCTGCACACCATTTTGAGAAGTGGTTGATGGTCTGTTGGTAGGCTGTGACTGAGTCATTGTCTGATAGCAGTGCTAATATGGCAGCATCAGGTTTGTTAAAATGTACATTTAGTATTTTTGTTGCTTTTATATCATTTGAAATGACATTTGCAACATTTTTTACCAAAAGTAAGACTGAATGCTCCTGAGAATGTCAAATGGTGTAACCACAAAATAATGATATATATTCAATATTTTATCCACCTACAGTGTATTTAAGTGTAATGTACTGATGTGGGGATGCCCTGGGGTCCACTCCTTTTGGGTTAATGTGACTGTTATTCTTTCTGAAATAATTGAGATCAACAAACCCAGTTTGAACACATTTTAATGTTGAATGATGACACATCACTTAGTTTAACGCTTCATATGACGAGAGTTCTTTTGGCAGGCTTAACTGCTCCAAAGAAATAGTTGGTAAGGAAATGGAAACCCCCCCCCACAAGCTTAGTATATATCAGTGGAAGCTATTATTTCATGAGGTATTAACTTTAGAAGCCTTTTGTGCTAGAGCACAAAGAGCAAAGATGGAAAACATACAAATTCTTCAGAGTGCAGCTCAGAAAGTCAAATCACTACTTTAGTCTGAATGTTTGCTGACCCTGAGTTTAGTCTACTGGTAATGTTCATTTCAACAAACTGTAAGTATTTCACTTGCTGTAAATAGATTTAGCACATCTCTGATTCAACATTGATTCATTATTATTATAAAATGCAATATTACTATTATTATTATTTATAAAGTTCATAAGATGGGTTTGTTTGTTATATTTAATATAATTTAATGTATTTATTTTTTGTTTGTTTGGTTCATTTCTGGAGGGTAGTGATGTATATTGGTGAGGACCTATGGGATGTTTGTGTGGATTGTTTATTGGCTGCAGACGGTATTAACATGTGTATTCAATCATATATTTTTACTTTATTGATTCTATTATTTACCCTTGCTGTAAGGATACTGTCTGACTTCATATGTGGCTTCTACTTGGAAAATGAAATAAAAAAATTGGTCACAGAAAGAAAAAAAGAATATTATGAGGAAAACTAAATACTTGGAAATGGATATTGATACAATAATGATTATGTTAATGCACTCAAGCTGTACTGTTTATAAACACTATCAACCTAAAAATGCTCTTCATGTACTAAGTGTTCATGTATTCCATATCCTGGTGACTGTGTGGTTAAGATATGAACCATAAAACCATAATGATCATGCCTGAACTTGTTTCCTGTCAGTCTCAACTATAAACCGTCCAATAAAGCCATCACTTTTTGGCTCAGTCTCACTACTGTCATTAACCGGTTTCCACAGTCAGAGACTAGCTGGTGAACACAGTGGAGCATTGAGCAGCTAATGAGACACATTTTTCTCAGTAGTGGATGAAGATCAAATTAGAATTGAAAGGAGAGTGGACTTAGATTCATGAGGTGAATACAAACTGAAAATGAATGATCATGTTGCTCTGTGTGTGCTGGATGGGTAAAAATAAAACTGCTTATTAACATATTCAAAATATCAAGATTGTACAGCAATGTTAAATCAGTTTAGTGTTTACAGATATGACTTTTTTATGCATTTGTCTATATTTCACTTTTTAGTTTTTATGTTGTATGAGCTACGTGACAGGTTCTTATGGCTTTTATTGACTCCTGCACATTTATACTTTGTTAGTTATTATCCTCTCTCCCTAATATCAATGTTCTGCATGTATTATGTATATTTTTATGTATAATGCATTTTTATGTGCAAAGACAGACGACGAGCGAGCGAACGAACGAAAGAAACAAAGAACGAACGAACGACACACTACCCCAATACTGCTTTAACTTGAGTTCTAAATGATCACAGCCTTCTGTGGGTGAAATAATGCAGATCATTATCTGCAGCATTACATGAGATTAGTGTAAATGTACTGCACATACATCCCAATTACAACACTGCTTGCTATTAGAAGGTTAAATGAAGCCACAGCAGAGTAACAGGAAGGAACCAGGAGTGTTCTACTGAACCGTTTAATGGGTTATAAGTTTGTGGCCTCTTAGACACAATAGAACAGTTATTACAGTAGTCCAGCAGTGTAATATACAGCACATATTGTTATGTGTATTTTAGCACAACATGGACAGTAAATCTAAGTGGAGACTGCATGAAGAGCTTAAAGCACATATGAACCTAACCATCCTCACACTGCACATAATCACATGCTGGATTCATAGAGTGTGAGCAGGATTAGCTGCCTGACATTTACACTGATGATGGCATTTACTCAAGTTCAATAAACAAAGCATGCTTAACATGGGCTTATCCACAGCATGTGCGCACACACACACACACACACACACACACACACACACACACACACACACACACACACACACACACACACACACACACACACACACACACACACACACACACACACACACACACACACACACACACACACACACACACACACACACACACACACACACACACACACACACACACACACACACACACACACACACACACACACACACACACACACACACACACAGCTCTCAGTGGCCTGCTTGTTACTGCAGTGATATCGATCCATCTACCTTTTTAGACTGTGTGTGTGTGTGTGTGTGTGTGTGTGTGTGTGTGTGTGTGTGTGTGTGTGTGTGTGTGTGTGTGTGTGTGTGTGTGTGTGTGTGTGCGCGCTATTATTTTTCACTCCTACAAAACACTAATACTAACACGGGAGTCAAAGAGAGCCTCGGGGATCCAGCAGTGTGTACAGTGTAGTACAGTAACTGTAGAGATGTCTTCAGTATCCATTAACTCACTGTATGCAAATGTAAAAACTAATTATTACTATAGGAAACAAACAATATTATTTACATGAGGCAGCTTGTAGTGAAAAGTCTGGCTTGAATGAATCTAACAAACTTGACCATAATAACATTATGATCAAAAATTTAAAGAAATACAAATAAAAAGTTTAGACAACAATACTGAATGATTTTAGACTTCAATCAATCACAACAGTGATGGATCATTATGATTAAATAACCCTATAACAATACACAAAACTCCAAAATCAGGTCTGGTATCCTAACTGTATAAAGACAACTGGATTTAGAAAATGTTAAAACATGTTTAACTAATAGTGGAATACACTGTACGGCTGGATGACACTGGTTCCCTGCTGTGTGCTGCAAAATCTGAGCAGCACTGCCCCCTGCTGGCTATGATGAGGCATAGAAACAAATTCATTTTCTGCAAAGGTTGACTCACAAAAAGCTCACTGGTTTCTTTTGCAGTGAAGGTCAAGTTAATGTTTACAGAGAGGAACAGTGTGATTCTGTTCTGAATCACAGCTCACACCTCACAAACCTGAAAGACTGCTCACTGTCTGCAGTACACATCTGACACTAACTGTCAAACAGTGTGCTGTGATGTCAGCCAGCTCAGTCATGGTGCGTGCCTTTCAATTATGAATGAATGGATGTCACAGACCAATCAGATCAGCTACCACCTGCTAGTCTCAGTGTTGTCAGTGTAAACACTGTTAGATCACATCTGAAAACATGTTTGCTATCTGTTGGTCGCTTCAGAAAACATGATGATCTGTGTGTGTGTCTGCTGTGAGTGGAGCAGCGTGTCTAGGTGTGAAAACCTGAGGACTCTGGAAAGCTTGCATTGATGACTGGCTGTGAGCAAGTAAATGGTAAATGGACTGTACTTACTGTATATAGCGCTTTTCTAGTCGTTATGACCACTCAAAGTGCTTTTACATTACATATGTCATTCACACACATTCATACACTGACGACAGGATACCAACCTGCTCATCAGGAGGAAACTAATCATTCATACACCATTGGCACAGCAACGGGAGCAATTTGAGGTGTCTTGCCCAAGGACACATCAACATGTGGACTGGAGGAGCCGGGAATCAAACCACCAATCTTCGAATTGGTGGACGACCGCTCTACCTCCTGAGCCACAGCTGCTATAGTCCATACAAATATTCATATTTTCTTTTCCTCAGAGCCCACCTGACTGGTAATCTGCCACACATGTCGAACTCCACACTCCCAGTTCACGAAGCCCAATCTGTGATGACATCACAATGAAATCACCAGAGTTTAAAAACCCTCCAGGGCCACAGGAGTCATAAAAAGTGTTTGCACAGGCTGAGTAGACACAACTATGACAAGGACAGTGACTTTGATGTATAATATTGGAGAAATATCCCTTTAATCTCTGTCAATAAGTACAAGTTTGTATCTCTTGTCACTCTTTAATCCTCCCTATGAAAATTACTTACAAATCAACATCTGTCCCTCCTAACACACACACATGACTCCTTGAAATAAAAGCCAGAGTGTTTCCAGGGTTGTCTCACACACACACACACACCTTATTAAAGCAAGAGTACAATACAAGTCTGTGGGGGGAAAGTCTCAGTCCTGCTTCTTAATTAAAACCTCACAGATGGATTTTGATATCAGCTGGTTGAGGGCATACACACCTGTAAATACACACACTAGCGCGCAAAAACAGCACAACTGCAGTCTAAAAATAACTCTGTCCTTTGCTCGACTAATTTTCCGTCTCCGTTCTTTGTCTCCTGACATTTTGAAGCAAGTCATCATCTAAAAAACGATATGGGAATTTTCATTACGCCGCGATTAGCTGCCGGGGCTTACGGTGTGAAATAATATTGACAGCTCTTATTCCCACTGAGCTGACGACTGACTTCCATCCGACAAGCCTGGATATTTAGATAATCCCCTCAGGAAGCCTTTTTTCCTCCCCAATATTAGCTGAGGGTGGCCCTGTGGGAGATGCCCCACTCCACGCTTCACTTTATTACACCTAATCTCTGAGAGGAAGATAGAGAACACACAAACACATCTGCTGGCTCAGAGCCATGCATGGAGAGAGGAGGCAGTGTGTGTGTGTGTGTGTGTGTGTGTGTGTGTGTGTGTGTGTGTGTGTGTGTGTGTGTGTGTGTGTGTGTGTGTGTGTGTGTGTGTGTGTGTGTGTGTGTGTGTGTGTGTGTGTGTGTGTGTGTGTGAGTTAAATTGCACTCACTGCTTCTTGGTCGACTTTTTTGGATGCCAGGGCCTCGTTCTTGGCCTCAAACTCAGCCTGGATGTTGTCTCTCCGTCTCATCACAGCCTGAGACACACAAGCAAAGATTCAATTCAATAGGGTCGTGATTTGTTTTTGTTTTTTTTAATAAAAGACATCACTAATTGCCCAAGGGCCCCTTTCCCAGAACAATCGATCTCTGTGAGTGTTTTGAAGTGCAATTCCACAAATGTTGCTCTCTTTTTTTTTTTTTACGCATGTCTCCCCAAACAGCTGTTAAAAGCATCCTAACATGACTGTGGATGGTGCTGCAGAGAAGCTGCTGAAGTCTGTAAGTCTGCTGTCAGTTCTTACCCTTTTTAAAAAAGAAGATCAATTTCTAGGACATTTCCAGGAAATGTTAAATGACAACACTCAGTGTGTGGCTGCCGCTCACAGTGAAGTTGATGTGGTTTTGTGGATTTTATACAGAGCTCAACAGAAGAGAATGTACAAAAACTGCAACTCATATCACTCTGTGGCTGAACAATCTCAAGGAGCTAAAAGTCAGCTCACGTTCTGCTTCGTTTTATAGATTTCTTTGTATTGATACTTCATGTGGAGAACTGTGAGGTTTAGGTTCATTACACATAGATGTATAGAACACAATTATCAGTTGTGTGTAACTTGGTGTTGAGTCTCTCTCCACATGTTGAGAAATAGACTATGTTACTTAATGTACATGCAGATTTACACATCACTATATTAGGTTAGGTAAGGTAAGGTAACTTTATTTTGCCCCTAGGGAGATATTCAAAAACTGACACAACAGTAGCTGCATAATGGTGAAAATGATAAAAAAATAAAATAAAATATACAATAAACAACCTCTGTGTAAATAACCTGCAATTATATAAAACTGCTAAATTGTCTTAAAACTGCTTTTTAAGACAATTTAATACTACATAGAATGAAGTAATAATATCTGTTTCACAATTAAAGTATGAAATAAATCAATAAAACCATCAGTGATGATATAGGCTAGAATGATTGACTGATCATGACCTGGATGAGGATAAGCAGCAGAAAAGCAACTGATGAATTGATGGATAGATGAATTGATTAAACTCAAAAGTCTGGAACAATAGACTCACATTAAAAATGGTTTTATAAGTAACATTATGGAAGGCTAGAAACAATATTTAAGAGGTTTGTGAAGACTTAAATATATTCTAAGGCTGTTTTTCTTTTAAGGAAATCTAAATAAATGATTTTTAAGACTTTTCAAGACATTCATACACTCTGTGAGAGATACTATAAAATATATCAGACTACAAAAGACACATATTGTATTATATATATAGTACTGTGAAAACTTTTAGGCAATAAGAGTAAAGTGCTTTCAAAAATAATACCATAAAAAGTTTATATTTATTCATTTAGTTCACACAAAGTTGAGTAAACAGAAGAAAACCTTAAATGAATATTTGAGGAGGAGACAGTGTGGTTGCGGCTCACCTTCAGCGTCTCAGCACAGAGGACGTACTCATGCAGGGCGGGGACCAGGACTTCAGACAGGTGGTGGATCTGCTCCTCTGTTTCCTTGCTGCAGCGCTCCACACAGCCGGCCACGCCCTTCAGCGGCTCCTCCAGCTCCTCCTCTAACCCCGCCCACTGGGTGTAGGTGGGTCCGTACTGCTTCAGCTCATCCAGATGCTCTGAAGACATAAAGGGACACATTTAATGACTGCTATTCTTTCTTTTAATTGCTCAGTGTGGGCCTATATGTGATGGCTCAGTACCTTTCTGTTCCCTGATGATCCTCTGGGTGACTTTGTCCACAGAGGAGATCTTGTTGCTGAAGTCCTCCACGTACTCCCACATGACACCAAACTCCTCCGGTCGGCTCCTGAGGCCTCGCACTGAGTTGGCCACCGCTCTCACCGTCTCTCCCATCCGGCTCAGGAAGCCTGGACCCTGTTTCCTGTGAGACGCCAAGTCCTGCAGGTGGTGCGACAACGAGACTTTAGTTAAACTGTGCATTAAAGCTTTCTGAAAGAGCTCCATTATACAATCAGTGAAGAACAGTATTAAAGTGAGAATGAGAGAGAGAGTGAGTGAGTGAGTGAGTGAGTGAGTGAGTGAGTGAGTGAGTGAGAGTGAGTGAGAGTGAGTGAGAGTGAGAGAGATAATCAACCCCCCACCACAGAGCCCCACTTGCCCATTGAAATGAGAGACAGATTCACATAACTAGATATCAGACAAGTGGAAATGGAACACACAATCGTCACACTCCAGTCCGGGCAGACAACAGCCGAGGACAAGAACAACCCCCCACTCAGACCAAGTAACACCGAGGGGGAGAAAGGCCTATCCGCTGTCTGGGCTGAGGTAAAACGGCTCAAAGATAATGAGGAGTCCTTCAATGAAGGAGACGAGGCGGCTCTGGGCTGAGGTCAAAAGACTGAAAGACAATGAGGAGGCATTGAGGCAGGAGAGGAGGCAGCTCAGAGAAGAAGTGCAGAAGCTCCAAGACGAGATGAGAACGTTGACCAGTGAACAACCCTTGAGAGCACCGCCTACCACCCTACAAAAGGCTGCAGAGGAAATTCAGGGCCCAGATGACAGTCCCAGCCAATCAGCAGCACCACCAAGCCAAGACACACAAACCCAAGAGAGCCCTCCTCCAACAAACAACACTACCACATCTACAGAAAGTAGCCCAACGCAAAACCCACAAATTGTTCTCCTCATAAACTCAAATGGGAGATATGTTGGAGAGAAAAGACCTACACAGCCTGTACGACCAACTACACATCCTCAAGGCAGCAATCCCAACCTTTGCAAAGACACTGAAGGACGTCACACTCAACCGCAGACCAAGCACATCCCACAGGAGCAACAGACAGATGAATTCCCCACCCAGGCCAATAATCAGAGGACCTATTCCACCCAGAGGACACCCAGCTGCACCTAGAGGACCTGCCCCACCTGGAAGACACCATGCTGCACCCAGAGGACATCCTGTCGCACCCCAGGTCAGGCCCACTTTCCCTTCGCCGACCCCATACCACACATATGCACAGGTTGTAAGCAGAGCAAGCCCCAACTCTTCACCTGACAGAGCCTCACCCTCTGATCTGAGCATACACCAGATGCTCAGTGAGCTCTACACAATCATGGTCCAGACCTGAACCCTCTGGAACAACTGCACCGTGAAACATGGAACGAAAATCCATCACTATTTCATCCTGGAATATACAAGGTCTGAGGTCGACTGCCTTTGGCCTCAAGAGCAGGAACCCAGACTTCACCAAAGAAATCACAAACACAGTCATTATTGTCCTACAGGAGACATGGCACAGAGGAGATGGTCCAACTGGCTGCCCTGTAAACTACAGAGAGCTTGTAGTACCATCCTCCAAGCTAACAGGAATCAAACAGGGAAGAGACTCGGGAGGTATAATAATATGGTACAAATCTGAATTGACCCACTCAATTAAGGTAATCAAAACAGGAACCTTTTACATCTGGTTAGAAATAAATAAAGTACTCACATCAACTGAGAAAAATATCCTCTTATGTGCCACCTACATTCCCCCAAATGAATCCCCATATTTTAAAGAGGACATGTTCTCCATCCTAGAGGAAGAAATTAACCACTTCCAGGCTTATGGTCACATTGTAGTTTGTGGAGACCTGAATGCCAGGACAGGCCGAGAACCAGACACCCTGAGCACCCAGGGGGACAAACACCTACCAGGAGGTAGAAACATCCTCTCCCCCAATAACTACGACAAAACAACAAACAAACATGGGTCACAACTCCTACAACTCTGTCGTTCACTGGGACTGTACATAGTCAATGGGAGAGTGCAAGGGGACTCCTATGGTAAGTTTACCTACAGCTCATCTCTGGGTAACAGCGTATCAGGTATCAGACCACAGCAAAATCACACTTTATTTGAACAAATCAACACGCAATGTGGAGGTATCACAGCAAACCAAACTACACCCTATTAAAACATGGTTTGACAATGAATGTAAAAATCTCAGAAAGACATTAAGGAACTCATGAAACATTAAAACAGTATAAAAACACAGTAAGGAAAAAAAGAGACCAACATGTTAGAAACCAGCTACACACCATTGAAGAATCCATAAAAACAAATAAATTCTGGGAAAACTGGAACACTCTAAATAAACAAAAACATGAGGATCTTCCCATTCAAAATGGAGATGTATGGGTAAACCACTTCACCAATCTATTTGGCCCAATATAGAAAATGAACAGCAAAAATACATACAAGATAAACTAGAAAGCTTAGAGTCAACCATAAAAGACTACCAGAACCCACTAGACTCCCCAATTACACTAAAAGAACTACAGAACAAAATAAAATCAATTGAAACCAAGAAAGCCTGTGGAGTCGATGGCATCTTAAATTAAATTATAAAGTTCACAGACCTCAAATTCCAATTGGCCATATTAAAACTCCTTAACACTGTCCTTAGCGCTGGGATTTTCCCCAATATTTGGAACCAAGGACTGATAACACCACTCCACAAAAGTGGCGACAAACTTGACCCCAATAACTACCGTGGAATCTGTGTCAACAGCAACCTCGGGAAAATCCTGTGTATGATCATCAACCACAGACTCCTTCATTTCCTCACTGAGAATAATGTCCTGAGCAAATCCCAAATTGGTTTCCTACCAAATTATCGCACAACAGACCATATTTTTACCCTCAGCACCCTGATTGACAACCAAATAAACAAAAATAAAGGAAAATTATTCTCCTGTTTTGTTGATTTCAAAAAGGCATTTGATTCTATTTGGCACGAGGGTCTGTTGTACAAGCTTTTGGAAAGTGGGGTTGGAGGAAAAACACATGACATCATAAACTCAATGTACACAAACAACAAGTGCGCCATTAAGATTGGCAAAAAATACACAGACTTCTTCCCCCAAAGCCGGGGGGTTAGACAGGGAGGCAGTTTGAGCCCAACCCTCTTCAACATATACATTAATGAATTGGCAAAGTCACTAGAGCAGTCTGTAGCACCTGGCATCACTCTAGTAGACACAGAAATCAAATGCCTACTGTTCGCAGATGACCTGGTGTTGCTGTCTCCCACTAAAGATAAAGAAGGATTACAACAACACCTTGATCTTCTGCACAACTTCTCCCAAACCTGGGCCTTAACAGTGAATCTGACCAAGACAAAAATGATGATATTCGAAAAAGGACCCAGCCTCCGCCACCACAAATACAAATTCTTCCTAGATAAGACGGCATTAGAACAGACAAAAAACTTCACCTACCTCGGCCTAAACATCAGCACCACAGGTAAATTGAACAAAGCTGTGAACGACATGAGAGACAAGGCAAGACAGGCTTTTTACGCCATCAAAAAGAACATCAAATTAGACATCCCAATTCAAATCTGGCTCAGAATATTGGACAGTGTAATAGAACCCATTTCTCTTTACGGTTGCGAGGTCTGGGGTCCACCTGCCAACCAAGATTTTACAAAATGGGATAAACACCAAATTGAGACTCTGCATGCAGAATTCTGCAAATCCATCCTCCGTGTCCAACGGAAAACACCGAACAATGCATGCAGAACAGAATTAGGACGATACCCACTAATCTTTAAAATTCAAAAGAGAGCAATTCAATTTTATGATCACCTTAAAGAAAGTGACCACAATACGCTCCATAAAAAAGCCCTGACCCAGAGAGAGACTGTAGAGATGCCCCCTCAGCCAACTGGTTCTGGGACTCCGTCCACAAACACAAGCAGAGCCACCAAACAGAAATCCCATCAGACTAAACCAAATTATAAGAAAACAAAAAGAAACTATCTGACACACTGGAAAGAATCAACCAAAAACCAGAGCAAATTGGAATTTTATTTGGCCCTAAATAGAAAATACACTGTGGTAGAATACCTGAGCACTGTGACCGATCCAAAGCACAGGAAATCCTTGACTATGTACAGACTCAGTGAGCAGAAAGGCCACCACAGACAGACCTGGCTCCCCAGAGAAGACAGACTGTGCATCCACTGCACACAACACGAGGTGGAGACTGAGCTGCACTTTCTTACAACCTGCCAACGGTACCAAGACATCAGAGACGCGTACTTCCCACAAATCACAAACATCCACGAACAATTTGAGACCTTAAACAACAACAGAAAGCTTCCATACCTGCTGGGTGAAGTACAGCAATGTGCAAAAATAGCAGCCAGATTTGTAAACTGCTGTGACCATAGAAGGACGTCCAGCAGGTAGGAAGGACAGACCTAGACCATCTCCTCCTGCTGGACAGTCCCTAACCCTAACCCTCTAAGTCATTTACCATGTATATATTTTCTTTTTCTTAAGCCTTTGTACAGTGAAAGCCCAATTTTCCAATTTAATTATAATTATTTTATTCCTGTATTATCTCTTTAGACATTTATCTACTGTTTTGTTTTTTGTTTTTGTTGCTTTATGTCACACTTGCTTTGGCAATGTAAACGTATGTTTCCCATGCCAATAAAGCCCTATTGAATTGAATTGAATTGAAATTGAGAGGGAGTGTGTGAGAGAGTGTGAGAGAGAGAGACAGAAAGAGTGTGAAAGAGTGTGAGAGAGAGTGAGAAAGAGTGAGAGAGTGAGAGAGCTTAATATCAACTGCATGTATATATGTATGTATGTATGTGTATGTATGTATGTATGTATGCATGCATGTATGTGTGTGTATATATGTATGTATGTATGTATGTATGCATGTATGTGTGTGTATATATGTATGTATGTATGCATGTATGTGTGTGTATATATGTATGTATGTATGTATGTATGCATGTATGTGTGTGTATATATGTATGTATGTATGTATGCATGTATGTGTATGTATGTATGCATGTATGTGTGTGTATGTATGTATGTATGTATGCATGTATGTGTATGTATGTATGTATGTATGTATGCATGTATGTGTGTATGCATGTATGTATGTATGTATGTATGTATGTATGTATGTATGTATGTATGCATGTATGTATGCATGTATGTGTATGTATGTATTTATGTATGCATGTATGTGTGTGTATGTATGTATGTATGTATGTATGTATGTATGCATGTATGCATGTATGTGTATGTATGTATGCATGTATGCATGTATGTATGTGTATGTATGTATGTATGTATGTATGTGTGTGTGTGTGCGTTTCTGACCTGTGCAGTGAGGAAGAGTTTGAAGTGCTGGCTGAAGGACAGGATGGGATGCTCAGAGATCTTGTTGACGAAGCGGTGCAGAGCTTTCTTCCTGGTCTCAATGAAGTCGTCATTGAAGCGCTCCACCATGCCTTTCATCACAAACTTCTCAGGCAGAGGCTGAGGAGAGATTCGTACATGCTGCTCAGTCAGAGAGTCAAACAAAACCAGTGTACTGTGATGCTGATGCAGTTCCACACATTCAGCACGCTGTCACTTCCCTTTCTTACAGAGAAGTAATGAGTGGATGATGTAGAACTGAGAAACTAGTAAGAACGCGTCTACCTACTCTCTTCCTGTTAGTGCTATTTTGGCTTCTTTAATTTTGAACCACATTGTAAGGCAGACATTACACATAAAGCATTGTGATTTAAAAGTGTTAATACTGGGTTTAAAATCATCTCAGATATGTTTAGATGATATGTGTGATTAAGACAAGTTAAGAAAAAGACAAATGGTGTAATGAAATCATCCAGATCAGGACATGATGGATTCAGCATGAATACATAAAAATGCTCACATGTATTATAAACATCTTTTATGAAAAGAAAAGTGCACTAAATATTATACTGGCCATGCTGTGAAATGTATTCATTCTGAGGGCAACAATAACAGCTAATAATGACAAAACTGTGTAGAAACTGTGCCTCAGCTTCTCTATCCTGAGCTGTGAGATAGATCTTCAATCAAACACTACTCATGTGGTTCACATTATAAATCAATGTTTGAATATAAAAATAAAGGATATCAAAACTGACTGTAGAATTATTCATTTAAAGCCTTTTTTTGTCTTTTTCCTTTTCTCTATCTTTTTTTGTCACCTCTATTGTCAACACTTCCTCTACCATGAAAATATGTAATGTGTTTACCCTTAACTACAAAATATATAGGACCATTTTTAAGACCATTTCTTTAGTTTTATTTGAACAGGCCCTGCTACTTGTCACCAATAATGTCATTAGAATCCCATGTAATAATAATAAGAATATTTCATCATTAAATGAATATGTTTGAAGTCTGTGCAAGTTGGTTTTCATATTGTACAGCAATTAATGACAACCTAAGGAGTCTAAAACAGTGCAGTGTACTGTGGAAAATGGTTGACTGTGATGTTAAGTATGTGTGACCTGTGGTTAAATCATTCAAAAACACTGTTATGGTCCACAAGGGAGAAATATTCCAAAAGGAAAATTGGTGCTTTTGTAAAAAGAATAAAATAATAAAATAAAATATTTCAAATACCACATTGATTTCCTTCCAACCTTTAATATGAGATGTGAAGTGACTGCAGCAGCCCACAAATGAGCAGAGCAGATGATGTAGTGCACGGATACATACATGGACGATGAGTGTTGGGTGGCTTTCTTCCAGTCTACTTCGGAGCCACAGGAAGTCTTGGTAGCGCCGGCGTACCTCATACTCACTGGAGTCAAACTCACTCCGTGTGGTCTGGAGAGAAGAAGCCCAAATCACTACAGAACACACACTGTTTCCACATACATTATACCTGCTGCTGTTTAGATGTTACACAGACTTGACACTGTATTCATCAAACGTCTCAGAAACTCTTCTTGGAATTGTACTGAAAGTTCAACTGGAACTAAAACACTCGTATCTCAGAGTAGGACTGAGACTGAGAACGTTGTTGTCGCAAAGTAAAACTTATGATGCAGAGATTTTATCTGTACAGATAAGTCATATCGGTAAATAGTAGGTATCAAATTACATTGTCCTCAGTTAAATAGGTTGACTTAGCTCACTTCACAAAAGCAGTTCCAGTGCTGGTGCTAGGCTGGTGCTGGGGGAGCATGTCTATGTTCCCACAGCTCTATGTTCCCACATTTCTAAGAGATTATTAACATTTAGACCCTATTTTCCCACAGCCACAGACATGTGGGGTGTCCTGGTACCTCTGTAAGGCTACGAGTGAAAGTCCCTCATGAGAAATAATTTACAAATGAAGCACTGGAGCGGGCACAATGCTGTCCTGATTGGTCCGTCTTTTTGCGCTCGCAAGATCAGGTAGACCAGGCTTTTCTCCTCATTGGGTTGACCAATCCATCTGATACGGCACAGCGCATGGGCTTTGAGCCAGGGACTTATGGAGCACAAATTTAAAACATTTAAATGTTGAAGTTCTATCCAATCTGCTAATGCCCGACTATCATGCTGTAGACCGGGGTTTGTTTCCCACTTGGGCCGTAAAGATTCACGTGCCGTAGACCCGGACGAGTGCTGGGAAAATTTTGGGGGGTGAATGAAATGGATGCAGTTGTAAAATATAACCCTAACCCTGTGGGAACATAGGGCCTAATTTTGAAGAAAAAAAAGTTAGAAATGTGGGAACATTGGGCTGTGGGAACATAGAGCTGTGAGAACATAGGGCCTAATTTTGAAAAAAAAAGTAAAAGTCTAAGTAATGTGGGAACATAGAGCTGACCCCTGTGCTGGTGCCGGTTGCCAGTCGGTTCAACTGCAAACCAGCTGAGAACCAATTTATTTTCCACTGCTCGGTGGTTAGGGAGCCACGTCATTACGTCACTGTATATGTCACTTACGTTGCTGCTTTCACATATAGACTCGCGCCAATACCGATGGCAGACTATGCAGCTGTTGCTCCTGGCTCTACGAGGCTTAATTGGCATCCAAACACGTCAGATACAACATATTTGTGCTGCTGGACAGGATTGAGATGGTTATGTTAGCCTTTGTTGTAAGCTAACGTTAGCCGGCAGAGCACAGCTAACTCACAACGCAAATGTGTTGAGTTTCACCATCAGTCAAATGTTCAAGGGATAATTCACTCTTTATCTATTCACCACTATGCGGTCTTGTTTGTTGTGGTTGGTGTCAATAACCCCGCCCCCTAACGTAAGCGGTTCTTTCTTCTAGCCCAGCAAAGAACTGGTGCCACTCTGGAGCCAGTTTTTCTGGCCAAGAGCCGGTTCTTTGTCTGTCGAAACAGGAAAACCAATTCCAAATTAAGCACTGGCCCAGAACCAACACTTGAACTGCTATGGTGGAACAGGGGTATGGGAGGATGCAGGTCTAGATCGCTTCTTTTCACTTGTGTTCCACAAGGATCTGTTCTTTCCCCCCATCCCGTTTTACCCCCTAGCTCTTACTTGGATGTAGGGCAGTGCAGTAGAACTCAAATTCACCACAAATTCACTTGTTGTAGCTGCTGGGGCAGTGGGCCAATCACAAAGTGAATTCAATTGAAGAACACTTGCGTTGATTGGCTGTGAGCAAGTCCATATAAATAGTCATATTTTCTAGCTCTGGGTGCAAAAAGGATTGATTAAAAGGTATCATTTTGATTTTGATACTATTTGGTATCGATATATTTCGGTCGATACCTTAAGCATATCGAGTACCGATACTCAGCCCTCGTCATCAGCACACATGGAGTGTTTTTTCATTGCTATGCTGGTGATACCCAGCTGTACATCAAAACTGCCCCAAGCCCTTTTGTTGCCATGTCAGGCCTCAGCACCTAACTTAATGATTCAGTCTTCCACCAAACCTACCAACCAAATCCCCCTTCCCTCCTCAGTCACTAATATACAATGACCATATAAGACATCTATGCAAAACCTTTGTCTACCATCTCAAAACAATTCTAAACTCTAAAAACAAACATGCTTTTCTCTTATGTTTTAGTGTGTTTACAAATATATAATATGATCTTCATCTGTAAGGTGAGGAGTGTGTCTTGGTCATACTATGGTTCAGTGATAACATCCTAACACAGCAGTCTCTCCTACAGTATGTGACAGAAGTGCTGATCACACTGGACTACATCTGAAGCAGCATCACAGTCTGCTGCACTTTAACAGATCTCACCAGGATATGGTTCTAGCGCTGAGAGCAGAGTACTAACACATGCTAAACTAAGTTTTCAACATATTTTCAGGCTTCTCCATTTCCATTACAATTCGGTTTGCAGTTAGGCCTTGGTGGGTTCAGTTTCTTGGCAGGCCAGACCTTTGTCTCATGTCATTACCCATCTTTCTCTATTCCATCATCTCCTGTCAGCTAACAAATAAAGACACAACATGCCTACAATAGAATGCCTAATATTCTACTTGCATAGTAAAGAATGTAAGTAAATATAGGCAAGAAGACTGTGTCTGTGAGAATTTTCAACAGTGGTATACCCAGTATGTCTTTGACAAATTTAAGTAAACATGGGCAAGCCGATGATTTGGCCTAAGAAGTACTATAAAAAGGAAGTATCCCGGTTAGTCCTATCTAATGACATGGCTTACAATGTTTATAGTAGAGCTGTGCTGTTTGTTCTTTCATAACTTCTCACTGAATGGTACACAAATGAATGAATCAGCACTTTATCTGATGAGCCGTATGATCAGTCACCGCTGTTTTTCATTGTGAGGACCTAGGCTTCTGTGGAGAAAGAAAGTGTTCTCCTCAGTGGAACAGTTCCATCCAGCACAATGCCAGCTTTTACATGAGGTCATTGTCATCAAAAGTTCTTGCAACAACTCTTTTCTTATGATTGTCTCTGACTAATCTCTATGTTCTGGCAGCTCCAGACAGTTAGAACACCTCTGGAGCTCACCTAATTATCAGAAAAGTGTGAAGGGATTTTCAGAAGTTTTTACAGGTGTTGGGAAGAACTACTGCATATGTGTACAACATTTTGTGAAGCTTTTCCAGTGTCAGTTCGGGCTAAAGACTACAAGTTTGAAAATGAAAGAATCTGGGGGTGTGGAGTTAGAGAGAAGTCCCTGCTGGAGGCTAGCAGCTTCAGACTACATTCATTTCTACTAGCATAACACACCTAAACAGGTGACTGAACTGAACCATGGTCAAGTTCTGACAAGTTTTGAACAGTTCAGACTTCCTTTCAGATTTCCTACACAGACTCTTGATGAGTACAGTCCCAGTTGGGTTTTTTTTTTTTATGTAAAAATGGGTCAAATCAATAAAGCCCCCCTCCACCCAAAAATGTGTTTTTCTTCTTGTTCCTTCAGTTGAATGTTTGAGCTGGAGGGTACCTTTAAAACATTGCATGAATACGAACATGTGAGACTCACCTTGGTCACCACTCTGTACATGATAAAGGTCTCGATGGCAGTGACATGGCTCTCTGGGTTGTCAACGGTGATGAAGAGGTCTTTGATGTTGGCGTCCTGCGGTTCCTCGTCCTCTTCCAGTCGGTACTGGTTGACCATGGAGCTGGGAGAGTTGGGCATTGGACCTCCATCTGCCAGTGATGTGTTCTGCTCCAACGAGACAATGTTACTGTTAACCCATAGTGACACCAGCTCTCTACTGTCCAAACTACAACTACTTCATGTATAGGGCTGGTTATCGTTTAAAAATTACAATACCAGTCCCAATCCAAGTACCCTTAAAGTGATACTGATACTAATTGAGTACCTTATACTATACCCATCATCATTGTATCATGCTGGTTAACACTGCTGTACGATCCCCTTTGCTTTAAAAAAATATTTCGGCCAACATTTTTTTTACTCAGTAGTATATTATTGAGAGTTATCACTTAAAACCAAAAATATCAACCTCATGATGGACAAGAAGTCAAAAGTCCAGAAATACTTGTATTTATACTGCAGTTGCCATCTGTACACAATTCGATGACAGTTCCAGTCTGGACCAACAAATAACTGTTACTCACATCTCTTGACTTGTCACTTTAATAAGAACAGAAGTATAAAAGTTTATCACCTGCTATAATGGTCACCACTATGACTGTATCCAGATACATAAGTGGGTAACTTGTACGCTTAAATGAACATATGTTATCATTGTAGAAGACTGGGAGGGTTTTCTGAAGTTGGGATTTTCAGCAGTGATACATCCAGGCTGTCTTTGACGACTAACTCTGCACGCCATCTGGAGCCTGTGGGCGCATTTTTCAATTTGCAAACCTCTCCAGATGGTGTGTGGGATAAGAGCTCCACTGAGGAGAAATATGCTCAGTAAAAAAAATTTTAAAAAATAAAATAAAAAGTTTGGAAAGGATTAATTGTAAATTAATCCATCCACCTCTCTCACACACAGACAGTCCAGTCAATAATACAGAGTGAGAGTGTTGCTACTGTTAGAACTGAGCTGTCAACTCTACAACAGTGACATAACCTTTGATTTGTGGATAACCAATATTCTGAACAACCAAAGAGGTCAAAGATCAGCAGAAACAAAACTCATACAGCTTCAAGAAATGTTCATTTGACCAAAATTATGATCATCTATTATGTATAAAATGAATATCATCTTCAGCACTCCACCTAGTGGTTAACTCGGGCTATGTTACCATTTCAGATACATTACTTGCATGATCTGATAGGTGTTTTTTGTTAGTTAGTTATAGTTGGTTTAGTTAGTTATAGCTAATTCTAATTATTAAATGCCCAGTGTAGTTTACTGTTTCAGTGCACTGATGTCATTTTATACAATAAAGTTTATTGTCAAATGGTAAAATATGTCTTCATTACATATCTTTGTCACAAACGTTTTTTTTAAGTGATCATTGCAAAAAACTGTATGTTTATGTATATATTCTTCAATTATAAATTTATTGGGTTATATATTGATATCGGAACTCAGTAGTTTAGTTACGTTTTCAAAAAGGAAGTTGGTTATTATTGTTAACAGAAAATCCACCACAAATTCACACTGTTACTACTTATTTTGAATTTATGGGAGGAAACAAATATTCAGCTGACTTTAAATTTTTCACCTCACAGCAGCAGCTGTACTGTGTGTGAGCTTCAGTGGGAAGCAGAGGCCTTTTCACAGTGGACTTTGTGTTGTCACATTCAAATGATCCAGTTTATGCAAACAGCAGTGAAGCATGAGCATCAGTGTGCTGATTGCAGGTCTGTTTCCTGTAAAAACAGCTGAGAAGCTGCTGAGGTCAGCAGAGGGCCGGAGCCACGCCTCCCCCGCTCCAAACTACAGTACAGTGACAACAAACGTGATGCCTTCTCTCTCACAGATAGTTTACGTATCATTTGACCATGCATATGCTGCAGGGAGCGCTTACTCTGCCTGCTTTTTCCAGGAACCATAAACAAACTATAATAGGAACCACAGTATACATGCACTAACAGCCAAAATACATTAAATCATACAAACTTCTCTGTGATGAACTCGCCACAAGATTGGTTGTTATGGTAATAGCCTGAGGGGGCAATGAAGCAGCAGGAAGGAAGTTTATGTGTACCACAAATGTCATCATATACGTATGTTACATTAAACAGCATGTGAGACTACCTGAGCCACAACTCTTATTCACAGAAGAATGTGCTCGGTTGTTATAGTAACTGTGTTCATGTGTTTCAGGCAAAAGCTCCTGGCTGCATTCATTTCATTTAATGACATGTTTCACTAGGACTGGATGAGATGTGGCATCAGGACTCACAGAGAGACCGGATCCAAAAACTACAACAGCTTCGTCTCAGTAACAATTCAGAGTGGCAGAATGAGAGCTAAAATCATGAAAATTTAAATCATGATAAGAATATGATGTCCAGTATTGAAAATAGTTTTTTTCTTATTACATCGTCTATGTAATTCTGTTTGAAGTCATCTTCAACCACGGTTAGGTCTACGTCAGCATCAGTACTGTTGCTATGGTTACCTTGCAGTTTCATTTAATGTATGTCAAACGCTGATTTAGAATTGTGGTTGACTTTTTTTTTTTTCCTTTCGAGATGTCTTCATATAACAAACAACTGTGAGCCAATCAGTGAGTGACTGTTGCAGTAGATCATGTATCAAGTGGTTCAGACTGAAACATCTCAACAGCTACAGGATACAATGTTAGAGGATGTTGTTCAGACATTGTTGGTTCCTGTTTTAGTGATCTGACATTTCCTCCAGAGCCACCATGAGCTTTGTGAGTTTTAGTAGAAAGTCTCAACAGCTGCTGGATGGATTGCTCTAAAATTTGGCTAACATTCATGTTCCCTCTGTATGAACTGTAATCACTTTTCATCTAGTGCCATCATCAAGGCAACATTTAAAGGGCCTAAATAAACATTGAAACCTGTTTTTCTTTCTGTAATCATTCTGTCTTCATAATGTACTTACAATGGAAGTGATGGAGGATAAAATCCACAGTCCTCCTTCTGTGTAAAAGTTGATCTGAAGCTAATATGAAGCTTCAGCCGTCCAAATGAGGCAAATCAAGTCTTCTATGTTTCAGTGTTTTTAGTGGCAAACCCTAACCCTAACCCTCTTTATGTTACTATACTTCCACCACAGCTCAACAGGGAAACACTAAGAGGGAATTTGATGCTAAAAAGACTGTAAATGTGTCAGATATCACTTGATATGACTAACTCACACTGATGAAGCTCAATAGAAGCTGATCATCTACTTTATAATGACTGTGTGGACACACTGTGGATACAGTCCTCCATCACTTCCATTGAAAGCACATTTTCAGATGTTGTAATAGTCAGTATGAACAGGAGGAATGATTACAGAGAGGTAAACCTCTTTACTGTTCATATGAACACCTGACTGCTGCTTTGAGACACTTGAAAAATTGTGAACCCTTCCTTTAAGCTGGTAAACATTCTAGAGCTGCTAGGCTGGCTGTTGGTGTTTAATACTATGATATTTCTGAACTCTCTATGCATTACAAAGCTGTTCTTTATGTCTGTAATCAGTGTGGAGCTGCAGTGATGTTAATTAACTCTCTCTATCACTGTCTGGAAAAATGAACCATTAACTAACACTGACATTCATTCACTGAATATGTTTATGAGCATCATATTCCACAGTTCAGTGATCTAATGAGACTATGTCAGATGTTGTGTCTCTGTTAGTCAGACTGTTATAAAGCAGTAGAAATGATTTGGGTATATGCTTCATATACATTATAATGATTGTTCATTGTTCTCAGCCTCTCTACAGTGAGCTGGTCAGCAGGTTGCACCACCCTCTGCTCCATACAGTGATTCTCCTGACCTAGATCTGTACTGAACACATTTATAAATACACTTTTTTGACTTTTATTATATTACCATTATGTCAGTTATGCAGAATGAGCATCACGCCACATGTTAAAAACTCATTATCCATCATCCACAGTACTGATCAAACATGACTGGACACTGATTCAGCATCAGGTACACTGTAAGTATGAATTTTATAACATCTCATACACATTTATCTGTTATTCATATCATGTTGTTTTTACCCTCTAAAGCAGGGTGTATCTCATTAGTATAGAATGAACACAGCAGCAGTCATTCATTCATTTAAGTAAGTGGGTCATAGATCAGTCAGTAGATCAATCTGACAGGAAATATATTTGCTTCTGTTTTACATCATCATAAACTCAATATATGTCCATTTCAGCCTTTTAGAGTCTTGGGGCTGATTTCAAGAACAAGTTTAGTCCAAGACTAGACTCGTTTCTCAATGGGTATCTTCACAAAGCCTTGTCTTTAGTCTGGGACTAGTCTTAACTCTGTCTCATAAACTGGAGCTTGGTTAGACTAAGTCAGCTTTGCCTCTGACAAACTATAATGGGATTTTTTTCACCATTTTTAATTCATACAAAATAACCATCAGAATGATCAATAATCAATGTGATTATTAGTTACATCGCTATTTGACACACCTGTTTACAAACTACTTCCTGTTAAAAAAAAGGGAAGTTTAGAACCACAGAGAGAACAACCTGTTAGTGTAGAGCTTCAATAGTCAACATTAGTTTCATTTGAACATGATCACAATGTTTCTAAGCTCAGCTGAGTACATTCACCAGACTGATACATGAGATACACGCAGTGAGCAGCAGGTCTGACATGTGTTCATGGGAGAGGTGAGAGGAGTATGGTCAGACTGGGTTCATGTAGAACTTTAAAGATCTTTAAGAAGAAGAACCACAGCAGCAGAAGACACAGCAGGATGGATTATTTAAATAGTTGCAGAAGTCAACTCATCTGGTGGAGCTATTTGTTCTATGAAAAGAAAACTGAATCTTTTTGGCATGTGGACCAAGAAAGACATTTCCTGCTGTTTTCTAGGTCAAATAACTAATCCATTCATTAAGAACATGTTCAACAGATGAATTGACAATGAAAATAATTGCTAGTTCTGATTAATCATTTCTGCTTTAGACGTTAGTTTAAGATGTGATTTTATTGTGATGTAACATCCTCAACCATCAGCAGCTTTCTAACAAAGTCTGCTTCCTGTACTCTCTGACTGATCACAGGTCAGCTGATATTACAAACCAGTCACTCACCTGCTCCACAGGTAACACAGTCACACGGCTGCACACTGCACGCTTTATATTCATGATATGTGGGAAAGTTGCACTTCTCTTTCTGTTTAACTGAACTTCTCTCAGTTCTCTCATGAACACGCATGTGAGTGTAGTACATTTAACTGTATGGCTAAATGACAGTATGTTATCTCCAGTCACTGATGAAGGCTAGTTTCATTTGATCATTATTATTATTATTATTATTATTATTATTATTATTATTATTATAACAGTATAAGCTCTATCTACATCTTCTCTACCTTTTGAAATGAATGTGTGGATCAACATTTCCTATGTGTGACTCATGTGATCAGCTCCTCTGTGACTGCTGATTTAAACAACAGTGACTTTACAAGTAGTTACACACTTTATAAAACTTTAAAATCATTGTGGGGAAAATCATTTGGAACACAACTATGTGTCCAAATGGCGACAATAAACTCACTTTACTTTCATGCAAAGAGTGTCACACCAGACATCATTCAAAAAATGTCCCATTTAACAGCAGTCTCTATTATGAGCGCATCACATGACCTATAAAACACCACTCTGAAGAATGATAACATTTTTAAAAAAGAAGTTTGATTCGGCATCTATATGATGCATCAATAAGCTTTCAATCCATACTTTTCACTTCAAATTCGAGATCAAGTTGTTTGCTTGAAGCAGGTTTAACAGGTGAAATCTACTGCAATCCACTGCAAGTGCTGATTGCTGTAAAAGAGTTCAACCGAATTGAAAAACAGAACATTTAGATGAGTTAAATATAAAAATGAGTTTTCTATCTGGTGCAAAACTTTGAAACTAAGCAAACAAACATTAAATTGACAGAAATCTGAAGGGAGTTTGGTGTTAGTCTGGTAAAAAAGCTGTAAAAGCAGAAGGGACTGTCGGGTCCTAAGGTCAGCTCATCAGCTGATTCCTCCTCTACGTCACTGAGAGTTGAGACTGGCGCCACACACACAGTCACAGCATACAGTAGTGTGTGTTCTTCTTCATGCTAAAGGTAAAGCAGCTAACTTGTGTCACACAGGAGTCACATCGATCCACGTAGCAAGAAAAGCAGAGGTGCTGTTAGAAGATTTACAGGAAGTGACTTCTTTACCTTGGTGAACACCTCCAGGTCTTCGTCTTCGTCCAGGTCCAACATGTGTCCTGAGAAGTCCGCAGGGACCGTCTGTCCACTCATCTCTCTCTCCAGCTTCCTCAATGAACTGAGATAGACATGAGAGGTAAACTTCTCCACAACTTCAGAGCAGCGTAAAGACACCGAGATTGAGGAGGAACATCACTTCCTGTACTCACTTTCACAATAAAGCTCATTGAAGCGCATTGACTGTAATCACCTGAAGACTCCTCACCTGTGTTGTAGAACAGGTTTTACACAGATTGGATGACTAACATTAAACAAGCATAAAACATACATAGATGTTTTTGTTTTATTTTTCAACTGTAGCCAACAAAGTGTTGACAGGAGGCATGCTGAGGCATGCTGGGAAATATACAGTGAGATTAAGTTCAAAAATGAAATGAGTGTTTTCAAGTTTTATTTATTTTTTTATCTATTTTTTAGATTTATAAAAATGTGTTTGTTGTATTTTTTATTTATTTATCTGTTTGTTGTTGTTGGGGTTTTTTCAAAAATGTATTAAGATTAGATTTCCATCATCATGTGTTATGTATTAAACAACCGTTGTGTCATTTTGAGTCAAACATGTTGTGACATGTTGGTTTCACCACATACACAGTATCATCATCTGATATCTAATGTTTGTCTACTTTCTTTCTATTTGAACTTTGTACATGTTTCACTTTGAAAGGTTCACATGTGTGTGACAGTGTGTGCCAGCATCTCTTTAATATTCCATTTAATAATTTGAAGCAAAACATCATTATAAATCCATTAATTTTCTCAAAGTACATTTTGGTATTAATCTATATATGTGATCATTTCACATTCATTCTAATCATTCAAACTTCTTAATCGGATTTTATTTTTACTAGCTGGTGACTTGATTTTGTATGTAGTCTGTGGCTTCTGTGTGTTATTTTAATATATTTAATCGATCCATTAGATATTTATTATGCTCTGCTGCAGGTGTACGTATATTTTTGCTCACTGTTTTGTTGTTTTTTTTCACATGGAACTATGTGTTTGCAGCTATATTTTGGTTTTGTTTTGGCGATCAACAGGATACTTCCGGTGTGGTCTTGCTGATGATTGCGTCACTTGACGCAGCTGACATGCTGAGCGCGCAGATGCGGAAGGATCAGAGAAATCACTCCCTTCATGATTCAGCTGGAGGAAGAGAAAGAGGACAGGACTGCTTACTGAGCACTTTAACTTTTCCAGCAGAGTCAAAGCAGAGAACATGAGCCGTGCCAGACGTTTACATGGAAACACTAGTGGAAGAAATAATGATGAATAAAGAATGTGTGTTACAGTAAAGAATGTCCTGCAGGCCACAACTCTGCTGTCACAAATACTCACAGCTGTTCCTGCACAAGTTACTGAGCTTTAAAAAAGAGTCAAATTCTTAATCAGTTTTACCGGCCAACTATGTTGACAAGCAATACATTTATTTACAGCAAAACAAAGATCAACACACTTCTATCTTAAGTAAGAAAAGAAGACTACAATAATGTTTAAAGCAATCAGAGTACCTCGCAATACATTCCATGAGCTGACAGCATTCCTTTATTCAGAGCTAAACAGAAAACCAAGACATCAGTTCATTTACAAGATATTTGGACAGCAACAGTGTACATCCAGTCATTTATAAGGTCAACTTTCTACATGAACTCATACAAGTTTTATAAGCAATAAAAGTGTCAGCAACCACAAAATGATGAAGTTTTCTCTCAGTTTGCAATAAGATCATCTGAGCTTCTGAATGACTTCAAATCATGTTTTTATATCATAAAGTTAACTGAATGAAGTTCAGCAAGTAAAGTGAAATACCATCAACTCTGGACTCAACATGTCATCCCAGCTATACTTAACTAGACACGGAACTACAAAGTGTATTTTCAGGTCAATGTAAAAATTACAATATAACATTAATCACTCAGAAATATGTGATTTAATCAGACTTTATTGCATCACTCTATAAAACAGTGTTCACTGCTCTGAAGTTTTTTATTACATTTGATTTATCTTCAATTTAACCAGAAAGGTTCCATTGAGATACATTATCCCCCTGGCAGGGGGTCCTGGTCACTATGGCAGCAGGAATAAAAAAAGAAAAAAGGTTTTATATAAAATGACACACGAGGACAAACAGACTGCACATTCTGATGAGACAAATATGTGTAATGTGTGTTGGACATGGTGTATGCTTTTATACATCCATCTGGTTGGTGCAGTTAAATGTTGGCGCATGTTAATTTCAAACAGCTAATGAACTCGTTAAAAAAGTCACTTGGCTTTAATTGATGCTGACTTGTAAAGATAGTTGCTTTTAAACCAGTGCTAGCTTGTACTTGCTTTGTCATTTCTACTGTTTAAGGCATGTAACATATTAATCTCCATATGACTGTTTCTTCTTTGTGTGATTACCATTTGATTGAATATCAGATGTATACCTATTATGGTTTTGTCTATTTTATCTCACTGTTGTGTATATTTTGACTTTTATTCAGAGGCATGTCTGGTACTCTATATGGGAGTATTAGATTGTTATCCAGCTCTGTTCTGATTGGTTCAGTCTGAGAGTAGATTAAACCACCTTTATGATGAATGACGTGTCTGTGTGTATATATTGCTTGTTCAGCTGTGTGATACCTGTTTATATATGACTAATTCAGATTTTTCTAATAGTAATGATTGGATCAAAACTATCATATTTACTGGGAGGCATCGGTGCACCGTGCAGATTCTGTAACTGATTTTTGAGAGAAATGCTCCACAGTTGTGTTGTCTTTACTGAGTATGTGATGACACCAGCATCCTCTGGTGTGTTTCATCCTATCCAGTCACGGTAATGCTTTGTGGTCAGTCTCCATGGTGATCTCCCACCCTAGGAGGTAAAACCTGAAGCAATCCAGGTCCCACGTAATCACCAAGGCGTCCTTCTCTACTGTCAGATAGAGAATCTCCTTGGACAATAGCTTTTGATGTGTGTAGGCCACAGGATGCTGGTTCCCTGATGGTCCCTGCAGAAGCACAGCAGTTCTCCAGATAAAATGCTCATCAAAATCTTGAAGAAGTTAACATGAATCACATGACTGGAGCACTGGTGCCCTGGGGTGGAGATGGGCCCCAGCTGGCCACTTTGCCAGCAGCTCGTTATCACTGGTTGGTAGCATGACCAAGACATTTTGACCAGGGTCAAAGCTTCTCTATAGGACTGACTGGTCATACCAGGTCCTCTGGTGCTGGTGGGCCTCGGCCATGTGTCTAATGCTGTGAAATGATACTCTTGGTGTGTTTCACGTGAAGGCTTGAATAATACCAGCCAAGTCCCTCAATGCTGGGTCTCTTATATCTTCACCTTCAGTGCCTTATTCTCCTCTTGAAGCAGCACACTCATCTCTGTCTCACTGATCGTCTGGTTCTGTGTGTACCTCTCTAATCTCTACAAGACTTCTTCTTACACATCTTCCTCCACCCTGCATGCCTCACAAAAAAATAGAGGAGGAGGAGGAGAAAAAAAATGGAAAAAAAAGAAAAAAAGTATGTATCTTCAACCAGCTGATCCACCACTGCCAGCATATAAGGGACCAAGCTGACAGGCAAGAAACAGTGTTTTATTTACCCCAAAACAGACAAACCTTTTACAAAACATGACTGAACATACCTCACAAACTAAACACAATTGGAAACATGATGGCTGATCAGAGAATTTAGAAACCAATTAAACTACAAATAAACAAAAAGCTGAAATTTCTCTATGGAAATATTAGCCAAAGCAAATGTACCAACATCTAATATATTCTAATATATTCTCTGATCAGACCGACGCTATTTCAACCATAACTGTAATGTATCTAACCTTGTAAATGTTCACATAGTTTAGTCATTTATGTTACACAACAGTAGTTACACTGCAATGTCTTTCAAGAATAAGCAAGACAAATGTATGTGTACAGCACATTTTAACAACCAGGCAGTTCAAAGAGCTTTGAATAAAACATGAGACATTACTTTTACTGTAAAGAAAGTTTGAAAAGATTCTAATGAGCTCTGCTAACCTGACATCAGAGTATCGACTTATAACCAACCAGTCTCAAGTTTGTAGAAGTGTGTGTGTGTGTGTGTGTGTGTGTGTGTGTGTGTGTGTTGTTTTAAGGTGACGTAATGACAGTAAACACAGTGGACAGCTGTGTATAGCCTATGTGTCATGTGATGTATTTGGTTGATGTTTCATGTGATGTAACTAAGATAACTAAATGAAGACTAAATTAACTACAAATGTAAATTACACAGACATTGAGGTGTGAGTGTCAGTTTTTTTAGATGTGTGTGCCCTCCACACTCTTCATGACTTACAGTAAAACACTCAGCATCCTCAGACCAACGTTTCCTCCTGATGTTTGCATGACTGCAGCACATAAGGGTTAAAGGGTCACTTCAGCCAAATTCCACAACTGGAGCCTCAGGGCACTTGTGTTCATGCACTACTTCAATTCAGTTTTCTATGTTACTATGTAAAAAAAAATGCCTTCAAAACTGTCTTAAGTCTTGAGTCTGTCTTAATAAACACCACAATTTGAAAGAAGCCCCCTCCCCCTTCGCTGTCTGTCCTAAGCCCCTCCCACCAGACGAGCATGGGCATATGTGTGTTTCATATGGAAGAAACACAACAGTTCAACAGTGTCCTACTGCTCTCACTCACATACACAACTTCTTCTCAAGGCATGACAACCTTCAGTAAACTGTAAAGGGTAAACAGGACCTCTCATCTGTTAGAAGTAGAAGAAATGTAATGAAATAGTGTTGTGTAGTGAGTGCTGCTTGTCTGTTTCATTGTCCGCCTCCAAAACCTCCTCAGTCAGCAGTCTATCTGAGAAATGACTCAGACCCACAGTTCCAAACCCAGTCCAGGAGCAGTGATGAGCAACACCAGGACACAGAGAAATCTATCACTGCTTTTCAGTTGCTGTTCAGTTTCCCAAGCACTACAGGCATTAGTCTAATGATAGCATGTTGCTTTTCATTCTGCTTTCTGTGACATTCCCGTCTTTTTCTTGTCTCTTTCTACAATTCATTTGCAGTCACGTCCCTTCCACTTCTCACCTGGCCATAGAAATGTTCTGTGTCACTGTGTCCAATAAGTGCCAAGTAGGTTGACAGGCAGGTAGCACATCAAATCATTTCATTCAGGCCAAATGAAATGATTGGACAAACTTATTAAAAGCCTGACACAGCCACAGATGTTACTTTTCTTGTTTTATTGTCAGAGCATTTGATTCACTGATTGCTGTTGGAGTGAACGGACAATTTCAACAAATATAACCAAAAATGCTTCTATCATAGCGTTAAAAGATCTCCTTCAAATGTGCTTTCAGTGGAAGTGATGGAAGACAAAATCCACATTGTGTCCACACAGTCATTTAGTGCAGAATGTATCAAGCTTGCTCAGAACATCACCGAATGGAAACACACATGTTGGAAGAAAGGGTTAAGACTGAAGGGACACATTTTCTCTGTCTTCATTCTTTTCTCACAAAACCAGATTGTTGTCACATGAGGCAGAGGTTTTGTGCTGACAGATGTTTCCACAGGGACTACTTCTTCTGACAAAAGAGTTTCCACTGTGAGCTCTGTGGATTATCCTGAGTAACGGAAACATTGTTGCTGGATTCTTCAACGTTGTGAGCAGCACAGATGAAATGACCCTGTACTGGAGCGGACAGATGTCTCAAAACATGTACAAATAAGCCATACTCTATCTGCACGCCCCTTTAAAAAGGGAGGAAGAAGGAAGGAAAGGAGGAGATAGGGAGGAAGAAGGAATGAAAGGAGGAAGAAGGAAGGAAAGGAGGGAGGAAAGAAGGAAGGGAGGAAGAAGGAAGGAAAGGAGGAAGGAAGGGAAGAAGAAGGAAGGGAGGAAGAAGGAAGGAAAGGAGGGAGGGAGGAAGGAAGGGAGGAAGGAAGAAGGAAGGAAAAGAGGGAGGAAGGAAGGAGGGAAGGAAGGAAGGGAGGAAAGTAAAGAAGAAAGGGAGGAAGGAAGGAAATGAAGGAAGGAAGGAAGGAAGGACGGAGGAAATAAGGAAATAAGGAAAGAAGGAAGGGAGGAAGGAAGGAAAGAAGGACAGAGGAAATAAGGAAGGGAGGAAGGTAGGGGGGAGGAAAGAAAGAGAGAAGGAGGGAGGGAGGAAGGGAGGAAGGGAGGAAGGAAAAGAAGGAGGGAGGGAGGAAGGAAGGACAGAAGCATGGAAGAAAGGGGGATGGAGGAAGGAAAGAAGGAAGGGAGGAAAGAGAGAGGAAGGAAAGAAAGAGAGAAGGAGGGAGGGAGGAAGGACAGACAGAAGGAAGGAAGGGAGGAAAGAAGGAACAGTCAAAACAGACGGGGTCAATTTGACCCAGGAAGACGACACAAAGGTTAAATGTATCACAACTGTAAGTGTGTGTGTGTGTCAGGTGTGAAAAAGAGGTTTTAAAAGAGCAACTAAAGTCTTCAGAAAACAACAAGTGGAAACCTGTCAGCATTTCCACGTCCAGGCTTTTATCCGCCGGCTGCCTCAGCTCACCTCTCAAAGCTCATGTCATGCTCAGCCAGCACCTGAAACAATATAATGTATTCTTGTGTATTTGTCAGAGCAAGACTTCCTATCACCTTCAGCTTTGTCAACACACGGCTGCACAGTCAAATTCTCCGTCGCCTCGAGGACTCAAATAACTGTCAGAGCACAAGGAGAGAGTGCAGACTAACACGAGGGGGCTGTGTACAGATGGAACAGTCATTTGCATAATGTGATCATAATCTTTATTTACTGTAGTGCGGCTGGCCTGCAGGCTGCACTGATAGACAGCCCGGCTCAGCTCCACCAGCCCAGGACCAACCAAAAGATGTCACTGTTGCACAAGCCATGCTGCTGCGTCACACTCCAGTCTGTCCCTGACGGACGTGTCCCGCTCATCATCATCATCACTTCTTCTTCTGTGTTCATCAACACATATCCTCCCATTCCTTCAGTCCACAGCAGACACAGCTCTACTGGAAGATCAAGAAAAAATGTAGCAGGAAGAAAAATGGATAAGAGATGGAGATGATTCACTTCTTTATTCATTCTCATGAGAAAAATACTGTATGCGTCATGAAAAAATAAGAAAAACACATTGAATTGCTTTTTCTACATGTTAAACATACACACTGTGATGGTACAGTTTCACTATATAATAGAGTCATTTGCTAACATGTAATTCAATCCCATTCCTAATGAGCCTAATGATATTTCATAACCTCCTCAACATCTGTAACCTTGAAAAAGAGAGAGAGAAAAAAAAGTTTAGAAAAAATAAATGTAAAATAATCTAGGACATTCAATGTGAAGTGGATAATTGAACAAATAATTGGATAGATGAAAACACAGAAAACATGATTCATAACACTGATGACGTACCATCAAACATTTCATTCTGTTAGCAAAGATGCAGACTTTACACAACATTCAAAAACAACATGTCTAAACATTTCATTTGATCAGCTTCATTGATAGATGATGTGTCATTTTGTTTTGTTTTTTAACATTTTATATATTCATCATATGTATCTTATGTAATAGGGGGTTTGATGAGCATCTTGGAACCTTCTATGCTGAAGTTACCCTAAAAAATACATTTGAAAGGGAAATTTACAGTGAAGAGATTGATTTACATATACGGCAGCCAATCAGATACACTGCTGTTAGTTGGTAAATCATGATACTAATTTGAAAAAATGAGTAAATATTGAGTTAAATAGGTGTGACAAAGTGGGTGAGACTCTACATCACAATGTAGAAGAGCAGCTTTCAGAGTGTCATAAGAAACTGTTATCTAACCGTTAAATACTGTGTACAGTAAAGGTTGTTTATGATCACAATTCATAGAAGTGTTGTTCCAATCAGTTTTCACCATTGACATAACCACATGTTTTATATATAAAATATAAAATAACAATTCTGTTCTATGTTCCTATTCAAAATGATTCCTGCTTAGTTTCTTCTTGCTTTCATACCAACTAAAGTCAGTGTGTTAAAATAATGATCGAACTGAGGAAAGGAACTGGAAATTTGAAATAAAATGTTTCAGTTATACATGTATTACACTCTCAAAGATGGAATTTGAAATGTCTTCAATTCATTTGAAGCTTGTTACATCAACAAAAGCAACCAGCACATCAGAAAAGACCCCTGCTCATTTGATCCAGAGGAGGAAAATTGCCAACAGTGAGTCTCCACTTATATGGATTGATCCCAATAAAGCGAGGCTGTGGATGATCAAGTTGTGACGCATCAACTAAACTGACTGTCAAATTCTGCATTTTCTTTCAAATCAATGATGTTTTACTCCCAGCTCAGTCGTGTCGATGTGTCATCTCGCTGCTTGCTGAAACATCACCAATTATTCCTAATGGACAGAAGATAATCAATACTTATCGATCCATTCTCCCCTCTACAGTAACAATTACAGCCGGTCTTCCACTTGCTGGGGTCAGATTGTTCAGTCTACACCCAGCGCACGTACACACACGTACACACACGTACACACACCACACACACACACAAACACAGCATCGCAGATAATTATCTATTTAAACACTCCACAGGATATTTTTTCTGTATTTTCTCTAAATGCACAGTGCCAATGGCATTACAAACAATGTGTCGTTCTACTTTTGGCATTTTGCAATTCAAAACGATGCGAGCGGCGCCTGAGTGGAATACTGAGGAGCAGAGAGAGGCGTTTCAGTCAGCAGCATTAACATACAGGAAGCCATTATCACATCTGGCCTTTGCAGCCAACAGGAAGGCTGCTGAGTGTGTGTGTGTGTGTGTGTGTAAATGTGTGTGCATGCATGCATGTTACAGTCTGATTGCATGTTTCTACTGTGTGTGTCTGTTAATTGTTTTTGTGCATGCGAGTGTGTGTGCACATGTAAGTATAATGCATGTACATGACTGCAAATTATATGTGTGTGTGTGTGTGTGTGTGTGTGTGTGTTTACTGGTATGCATAAAGCAGATGCAATACATGTTTGTATGTGATGCGCGTGTGCCTGTCCAAATTAGCCACGTGTGTGTATGTGTGTGTGTGTGTCTCCCTGTCCCCCACCTTTCAGATTAGAGGCTTCTGTAATGGTTCTACAAAGGTCAGGGTTTTTCAGTGGTTGGGATGTAGCGGCAGGCCGTGTTTAAAGGTCACCACGCCACACCATCGCATTATCTCCCTGCCATTTCATAGCAGTTTGTCTGTCTGATTGATTTTTTTAAAATAAAGCTTCACCTCCTCCAAGGCTCGGTGTGGCTGCTTTTTCTTTCACAGTGAAAGCAGGGAGGCGGAGGAGGGAGGGGAGGGGGGGGTGGGGCTGGGGGAGGTGGTCGTTGGGAGATTTGGGAGTGTTAGACAGGAAGAGAGATGTCTACTTTTTTGGTGCCTGTGATGGCGATGATGACGATCGCTCCCACACACACCGTGATGCTGCAGTCTGAGTAGGTGTGGGAGTCTAATGTCACATTTGTATCTGCTCCGGCTTTAAAGGGAAATTCTGACAATTTTCAACCAGTCTTGTATCATTACAATGTAGGTAGTGCATGCAAATGAACAATGTTTAACTTCCCTCTATGTTGCCTGAACCCAGAGCTCCCGCTGCATGATGCAGACCTTATAGATCTGCCTCGGGCTAAAAATTACATGTCCACATTTTCAGTAGTGGTGACTTCAAGCACCATAAAATATGGCTCTCCCAAACACTCCACTGACCATGTTACACATGTTCCTTTGCATCATGGACTGGTGCCTGCCTGGTGATGAATGTTAGAGAGAATAGGAAAAGAACAGAAAACTCCATGCTGCATTAAAGTTTACAGTGCCTCGGTAAACCTGACAGAATATTAAAGCAGACTTTGTGAAATCTGAATACCGAACGGAACAACAGTGACTTTTATCACAATCTGGTCCAGCTCACTGTCATCCAAAATAGGTAAAAGAAAAAAGTGTTTGCTTGAACACTGTTTCAATAAATTCAGACTCAATGAAACGTTTTGTAAATGAAGATAAACCTCAGACTGGCTGTGAATAGACCATCAGTAGAGTCAGTCGGTCTGATTGGACAAGACGCACAAAGTACCCCCATAAGAGAGGTGTGGGGAATCTACACCTTTTTTCTCAGTTTGCTCTAGTCATAGGGAACACATTTCCCAAATCACTTCATGTTTCTAAGAAATCAGTGAGTTTTTTCTTTAACATTAGAATGTAAAAACTGAGTGAGGATTTGCAGCACTGGTAAGTGGTGCCCCAACCCAGAGAGTAAAGACATCTGCTGGTTTATTGGCACATTTTGAGCTGATATTTCTTATTTTAGTACAGAATTGGGAATTCATTTATTTCAACTCTGAATGTTGCTATACAGTGCTGCAAGCCTCATTCAGGAGGGGAAAAAAACAAAAGAAAAAAAAACATTTCCTTTTGGTTAAACCCAGAAAATCCCATTTGTCTTTTTCATTTGACAATGTAGCATGTATGCAATGTATATGATCAACCCTGAACGACCCTTTCGTATCCTCCCACAGCACGCCGATGAAATGGCTTGAGCTGACTTTACGTTACATAATAACAGGTTATACTTTACTTTACAGGTCTCTCAATTTCACACACATTTCCAGGAATATATTGTACAGGAATTTCCTAGAATTTCCATATATGTAACAGGGACATTTTTGGGACACTTTAAATCAATGCTGGTGTAATTTCTCACTAATTATTGAAAAAAAGAAAAAGAAGAAAAAAGTATGTGACCTTTACTAAAGTCGACCTTTAAGAAGTCTTTAACTGACAGCAAATATTTGACTGTTTTCAGTGTGTAGTTGTGTCTAACTATAAATGAGCATATTAGACTCTTCTGTTAAAAAACAATTACCAAATAAACCAACTTAACAATTAGTAGTTTTTTCATCATTTGTACCAAATTGTTCCACCCTTTCTGTAAAATATCCTACATTTATTGTTAAATAACTGCAAATTATTCTGAAAAATCACAATAAAAAGACAATAAAACATATTGATTAACTGTAGATATGATAGAGGGACATAATCAGGTTCTGGGTGAAGTGGGCCAGAGCTGATTTACAATAAAGGACCAGTACTAACAAATGGATGTATTGGTGTAATCCTGCTTAAAAACATTGCTCTCCACTCAGCAGATAACTGGCACAGTATCAGGATCCATGCACAGCCACCAGCAGCATAATAATCAGATCATCCAATCCCCTTCAACAATGGCTTACGTAGATCACTGCTGTCAAACTGCTTTTACACACTGTCACGGCCATTAGCCCGCGCAGGCCTGAGTGGCTTCTTGCTAAGACAGAAGAAAAGAAAAAAAAACAACCAAATGGAAAATATCCACTGTGACTGTTTGCCCTGCACCGCGTCCAAAATGACTAAAGTAGAAAAGCATTACTGACAATTATGGCACAACTCTTCTGTTTGTCACTTTCCAATGTTTTTCCTCCCCCATCCCTCCTCCCTCCTCCTCCCTCTTCTCCATCATCCTCTCTGTCTAATGTTGAATGAATTGCTCTTGTTCAGGAAATTGCTGCTAACGGTGGCAGGCAGCTCCAAACATGTTCCACTTAAAGAGAGAGGGAGAGAGACAGACAGAGAGAGAGAGAGAGAGAGATTAAATGGAGGAACTTGGCCACCTGGATGAATGCAGGGACTGAACAATTAAAAATCAATTTACCGTCAAAAAGCTTTGCCTTCTAATTAGGACTGCATGCAGGCCAGAGGGGCTCTTCTGTTGAAGGGCACCGCTTTTTCCCCCCCTGCACACATTGTTTCATATTTGTGTTAATGTTTTTCCCCCCCCTAACTATCCCATTGTTTTTCATCCTCTGCTTACATGGCCACATAATGATAATGCAGCGGTAAATAGTGTATTATTCAGACACAGACTGGTACAATGGGCCTAAATGTATCTGCCAAAATGGAGACAGGTTTGTTTTGATTCTCAGCAGGTGTGCGGGGCTTGGCTCAGTCTTTATTCTGATGTGGATGACAATGTCTCATAGAGCATGAAACTCTACGGTGTCTCATGGAGCATGAAACTAACTGCACACATACATGAATGTTAGAGGAAAAGCAAAGGTCTGATTCAAGACTGTGATTCTTTATGAGATCTGACTTAGGCTGTTGATCCTGTCACAGTGATGCTTTGTTTTGACTGTTTTAACCCTCAAATACTGTTTATATACTGACAGCTATAACTCATCTGTACACCAATTCATATTCATAAATTCATCATCAGTTATTAATAAATGATTGATTAATTGTATTGGGGGGGAAACATTTTTTTTAATAAACACAGGTCAAATTAGTAAATGAGTATATATACAAATGTGTATCAGCTGCACACACACACACACACACACACACACACACACACACACACACACACACACACACACACACACACACACACACACACACACACACACACACACACACACACACACACAAAATATGCATTTTATTTCCATTGTTCTATACTGTGGGTCACATTAGGAAAATTCCATCTAGAATAAATGTGTATGTGGTGTTTTTAGAGCTCTTAAATGTAAAAATGGGTCAAATTTGACCCTGAACAGTATGTAAAGGTTAACCATGTGCTTCATATTTTAAAGAGCAAAATGGTCAAAAAATGGTATTTTTAAAATCCTTTTCCTTCCTGTAAAGTGCCAAATTGACACATCGTATATTTAGAACATCATGTGCAAGACAGTTGAACAAGTTATTTCACACTGCTATGGACTCTCACTACCAGATGTTTCAACTAATTAGTACACATCCAGTTTAATCATCAGTTTCAGTGCAGACAGAGCAGAAAGGTACGCTCACTAATTGATCTACTGCTGTTTGTGTTTCTTCACAAAGACGTCTGAACACTGCTGCTAGCTAGCGTTAGCAACCCAGCAGGCAGAGACTGACTGAACAAAGAAGAATGTGGAAACTGCTCGTAACCAGAGATGATTCCTCATCAATGAACAAACAAACAGAAAGCACAAAGACTGTTCATTTGACTATGAGATAACTCAAGTCAGCTAATGTAGTCAGCTATCAATCACACCTTAGTGAAATGTTGGGGGAACTATGTGAGATCACTCATTTCAAAATCTAATAAAATCAGGCATGAAGTCAAATGACGATAAACCAAGTGTAACAGTGATGACCCCACTTATGGGGCTTTTCCATTATACAGTTCTAGCACTACTCGGCTCTACTCGACTCGACTCTACTCTGTTTTGGTACCAGGCACATCGTTTTCCATTACTTCATAGTACCTCCTCAACGTGAGAGGGGTCGTCATAGCACGGCTGCTCGAAACCAATCAGCGGCCGGCAGTCTGTTGACGTCACATTTTAGTTTCGGCTCAGCTAGCTTGAAACCTCGCTAGAGCAGGTACCAAAAAAAGCACCAGGTACCAGGTACTATCCAGTAAGCAAAAAAAAAAAAGAAACGAGTAGAGTCGTGTAGTGCTAGAACTGTATAATGGAAAAGCCCATTTAGATTCTGGTTGGGGACTTGGGGTTTTTGCATATCTTCCCCTCATGTCTCCCTCATATCTGCCAACTACTATGTAATAAACAGCAACCACATGCCAAGAAAATGATCATTCATGGGCAGCTACAGTGATCTTGTCCATGTATGTGGTTTCACATTTATTCAATGAGAGCTGTCCAGAGTTGGATATTAGACTGCTATGGAAAACAGAACATTGAAAAATCAGCATGTACAGTAATAGGGAAAATTGTAGGTTTACCACATTTAATATGTGTTTTCTATCTACATATTTTACACGCGCGCACACACGCACGCACACACACACACACACACACACACACACACACACACACACACACACAGACACACTTAGACTGCTGACACCTCATATTATCATGTCATATCATATAATGCATTTTGAAGCAAAAGACTTTTGGATTACTTAAACCTGAACAAAACAGAAATGTTACATTCTTCTACATCATTACATTCAAGCTCTTGTCAAAGACGTTCACACATTGCAGATTAAGCCTCCACCTATATCCACCAGGTCAATCTGTTTTACTTATTTCACAGTATACAGAGCTGCTTGGATGAATGCATCCAGCACATGATCTATGTGCAGAGCATGTGTGACTTCCCCCAGCTGATCAGATAACATCCAGTTAGCACTCTGCTAACTTAAAGGTAGGGTATGTCATGTTGTTCAGAAGCACTTTTTGTTATACTGGGTGAAATGCTCCTTTTATTATCAGAGGTATCAATACATTATGACTTTAGAAAAAGGAACGGAAAAAATCAGACCTCTGTGACAACCACAGGACTGATAAAACTCCAACCAATCCATGCTCTTCACACCGAAAAGCAAAAACCAATCAGGTGCCTTCATGTCTAGTTCTGCATCCGCCCCCCTCTCTCCCTGCCTACTTCGCGTGCACAGTCTTCACCTGTCGCTGTTCCCGGTTTGTGGGGGCGTGGCTTGGACGGACTCACTGACGGGAGGGGGAGCAGCGGGGTGGAACTTAGAGGAGGCAGGAGGAGGTGCTATTTTCAAATCTTGCTAGCTCTCTTGCTAGCTTTCCAACACTACATACCCTAGCTTTAAATGGGGATAAAATAATTGAATTATGTGCGTCTTCAAGACTTTCCAAATGTTACTGGACCAAATGGATCACATTCTGATAGTGAAACAAGTCATGTCGTGGGGGTTGTGTGATGCTTAAAACTATTTCTTTACCATTTTACAGCAGCAACAGTAGTGACAGAATAGGCTACAGTGGAGCCTTCAACAGTAGTTTTGTAATTACTCTCACTGCCAGAAGAGGGAGACAAAAGTGCGACACAACTATATAACTAAACAACAATACTAATGCCTGTCATGAATAAAAAGTTCAATTAAAAGTAACTTTAATTTGAATCACACCTTTGTGCCATATTAGCTAATGTCAATAAACTTTAGGTATGTATTCATCCCTGTGTGACTCACTTTTGCTTGTGCTTCTGTTACACTGTATTTTAGCATTTAGCAGTATCCTGCTTTGTCACCAGTAAGAGTTATACACATAGATGAATACATCTAGGCTACATTCTTTTCTGTTGTTCTTATTGTTAACACATTCCATTCTCTACCCTTTCTGTAGCTCTCAGCCCCAAACACACAGGTTCTTATTGAAGACCAGAATCTTTAAAAATGACTCATTAATATACATTCCATTCTCTAAAAGGCTCAGTAATTACCTGAAACAGCTGGACTCTAGTGAGTATCTGTGGCAGCACAGACGGTGTGTGTGGGATTGAGTCAAACTACAATGTGTGTGTTCATGTTAATGAAGGAACACGTCACCCAGTGCAACAGTGTGGCTCAACAATGGAACTCTGTGACACAGACGAATAAGATATACATAATGATAATAATAATACATTTCATTTGTATTAGACTTCTAATTGATAGTGAAACTTCAAGTGCTAAAGTATTAATAGAACACACAACATAAAGAACGTAGTAATAAGATCAGGGTTGGGAAGGTTACTCTGGAAATGTAATAACTTACAGATTACTAGTTACTCTAATTAAAATGTAATAAGTAATGTAACAATTTAATCACTTCATCAAAGTAATGTAACTTATTACATTTGATAATTTTTCTAATGTTCTAACCAATGTTTTCAGCTGTTAGGGTAAGTGTTCCTATTAAGCACCAACATCTAAGTTCAGCTGTTTTTCATGTATACTGACATGATTTATAAGAGAGATCATTTCTTATAAAGCAACATTTATCTCTCATTAGAAAATGTATTCATTAGTTCATGTAGGTTTAGGAATATAAAATAAAGATATTTGATTTAAAACAAGCCAAAAGTCTGTCATGAGCTTAATTGGTACTGTGACTCTATTTAAGTCCATGTGTGCTCCACATAAGCTCACGTCATGATTTATTTATAAAATATTAAAAAAATGATTTAAAAGAATTGAAAACAGTAATATATGTATTCAGTAACATGTTAAATATTATAAAAGGAGTGACTTCAGATATAACCTCCTTTGTAATCTTCAACATTTCCATCAGTAACTGTCATTTAATGACACATTTTTTCTAAATCTTACCATTTTATGCTATGCTGTATTTTCTTAAGTTGTGTTTTTCATCTGACAACAGTATTCCCTGTAAAGAGATGTATTATGTGGAAGCATAATCTCACAGTATGTGCACAAAGAGATATCAGTATAATGAGTGCATCTCTCCTGAATCTAATTTGAGGGGAGCGTGGGTTAGGGAGTTGGGATAGACAGATGGTACAGGCCACTTAATGCTTCTTTTTTTCTCACTAACTCTCCCCAGAATGTCCCAAATGTTACTGCTGTCACCATGCTTGAATATGAACATGTACTCTAGAATATTCAAAAAAAGATAAATGTGCTGTGAGATAGACAAAGGGTTTATATAAAATGTTTCAATTTGGCACAAACTCTCTCAGAAATGTGAGTGAAGTTGTCCTCTCTTTCAAACATAATCATTCCTAACCTGCTGTTACAACTAAGACCAGTCTCAGCGACAGGCCTCAATTAAATGTGGGTGTAATTATTAACAGCTCTCAGAGTTTTGCCCTGTAACCTGTGAAATCTAATTAAATCCCAGACTTTGTGTGGCAGAAATAAATGAAAATAGGCATTACTAATCAATTAGTCTGGAATAAGATAAATAAGAATGCAGAGAGAGGCGTGATGCAGGGCTGAAACGCTGAGATAACATGTTAGCATGCTGAGCCCACATCCAGCTGCTCTGAACCGCTCTGGTGCCACAGAGACTCCACTCCTCAGAGGTCACAGCCTCTGCTGCATGCTGTGTGTCTCCATGTGTGTCCCTGTAGCCTGTAGACATGTCAGCTGAAGCTTTTAGAGAGGATCCACTTAGTGGAAGTCCTGGGAGTCCTCCTCCAGAAAAATTTGGTTGTTCAAAGCCGGATTCTTGAGGTAACAGATTTGCATAATTTATATATCTTTATGAAATTGTAGCACAATCAGCCCAGTGATAAAATGTGAAAAGAAAAAAAGACTGCAACACAGTTACTAGACAAAGACCTAGCCAGAGGGGTAGATTTTGGGTTAGAACCCCCTCAACCAACTGTAAGTGTGGTTTAGAAACATTAAGAGACCATGCTAGGAAATAATAAAATGATAATAATATAAAATGTATTTATATAGCACCTTTCACAGACAAACATCACATAGTGCTGTACAAGAGAAAATATAAAAAGGTATTACAACAGTAGAGCATTTTAAAGCATGTCATAAGCTTTCTTTAAAAAAAGCCTAAACTAGTGATTAAAGTGACACCATTCAGAGTTTTATATAACATATTTGAATATAATTGAATATGATTACCGATTAATGCATATTAATGTTGTCAAAGCTACGTTTTAGTAAGTTTATATAATGGTGATTATACTGTCTAATTATATTTTACAAACTGGTCATATGTTTAATGTAAAATCGTCATCTGAAAGATAAGTAACTATAGTTGTTAAATGAATCTAAATAAAACAGTTGCTATCAATGGTAACTTTCACTTTAACACAACAGAGTAGTAATTGTCTCTTATCAATCAAAATGTGAAAAGGACTTCTTTAAACACTTGTTAATTAGCATTGAACATATTCGATACTTTGTCACCACCACTGGACATTGTTCTATTGTCCGAGTCCACCAAGCAAACATACTGTTGGAGCTAATAGTCTGCAGGGCTCTGAAAAGGGACTAGTCACTGACATCCTGCACTGGGCTGGGGACTAGAGTGTCTCTCAGTGGAAGGTCAGGTGCAGATCCCTGACCACAACCTTCAGTTATTTGGGCATTAAAGGAAAGAAGAAGAAAAGGGAGCCATTCGCAACATAGTGGAAGCAGATGAGAGAACCTCAACATGGTTTTGACTTGAGGGAGGATAGCCATGGGGAGGCAAAGTAGACCTGCCAGCCAGCTGACCACAAACTGGGTTCTGATCAGCCTCAGCTGGGTCGCCTGGAGGAGGAGTGTGAATGATGTTCAAAGAACCAAAGCACCTGATGATTCTAACATCACAAACATCAAGGAAGGTGTTTCTAGAAGAATCAGCAGCTGTACGGATACTCATAAAGTATTCATAAAGTAGAATGACAGAATCTTGACTAGATTATGGTGCTAGATGAACAGCTTTTACAAATCATTCTGTGGTGAACATGAATCCTCCGCACCAATTTTCATGGCAATCATATAATGTGTTAGAATATTTCTAGCAACCTACCTACATTTATGTGACAATGCCATCCATAGTGCCGTGCTGTATGTCATGACTTTTAACTTAAGATACCAGAACTCCTTTGTGTAAAACAAATTGTTATGCCAATCAGTGTATTTTTATATGTCTTTAAACAGGTCTAAAGAGGACCTTTAAAGTAAAAAATAAAGGAGCCTTAACTGGATGTGAGGGGTAACCTCTGAAGTGAAGGGTCCATTTCTGCCTGGACACCATCAGTGAGTTGCTGGACCAAACGTTGTCAGTGATACAGGACGACCTCATAGCCTGTTCATTTTTTAGTCTACGGTGTTATCAAAAGTTTTTAGAAAAGTTGAACATTTGCAAACTCCTAATTGTAAATAAATAAACTAATAAACTACAATTATCATTTTAAGTCTTATATATTTAAACAATCATTGTATCAAGCGTTGCTTGATATGAATCAATATTTCGTGTGTGTGAAGCAGGGTTAGTAGAGTTTTGAAATTGTCATTAGGTTTTTAATTTTTATTTTTATTTAGTTTTTCAATTTGTCTTTTTATTTTCAGTTTAGTTTTAGTAAGTTTAAGAAGTGATGAAGTAGTTTTAGTTTTTATTTTAAAGAATTGACAAGTTTTAGTTTCAGGTATTAGGAGGAAAGCCTTGATTAGGATGAAATAATGCTGACACTGAGGTAAGGTTTGCTGTGTTTCTGACTGTGAGCTCACGTTAGCTGTCTCCTGCTTCTCTGTGGGAACTTCCAAAGTGGACTTTCACATTAGTGGGATTTTTTCCCTTTTAGCTTTTTATCCCACAAATGTTCCCATCACTCTTCATCACCACACTTTTACTTTTGTCTTAGGCAGGGTCTGAGTCTAAATGTTCCCATATTGAGCTGTGATGTTTTCTGTCTGGAAAGTCTTCTTCTTCTTCTTCTGTCTAGAAAAGCATTCATTACAAATTGTCAAGCATCTTCTTCTTGAGCGTGATGCGGCAGCCAGCATCCACTCTGCTGCCACCTACTGGAAGCAGCCTGTTATCTATAGAAGTCAAACTGAACTGGACACAATCAAAGCTGATTTTATCTGCAATTCAGTTTAGTTTTAGTTAGTTTTGCATTGTACATTTTAGTTTTTATTTATTTTTTATTTTTATTTTTATTATTCTTTGTATTGATGCTTTTTCTATTTTTACTATCCACTTGCACTAATGAAGGATTATCTTATTTTATGAACAAGGGAAGTCAATAATGATTGAAAAGCCAACAGTCACTCTTTGGAGTGTTTGCACAAACCAGGTCTGGTTACGGAGTCTTTTATTAAATGAAAAAGAGTCAACAGTCAGAGCAGGCTGTGATGGGTTTATAGTTGAGCATGATGGCTTGCAGATATTAGCTCCTCATACTCATGCTCCCTTGACTATGCTGCTGCTTTGGCAGAGGTGCCAATGGATCTCACTAATCCTTTGCATAAGTAGCCTGATCATCCACAGTAGCACAGACAGAGGGGGTACAGGAGGCTTACTATGAGCAGCACTGTCACCTCACTAGCAGGTCTAAATGCTGAAGTATTGTGGAACATGTTTTTTTAACATTCTAATTATTATGTGTTAAATGTTTAAAAAAAAAAAAAGAAGGTAATATCAGCAGCAGGATTTGAATTCCAATAATCATTTTTCCTCCTTTCTAATTCAGAAGGCAGTATGGTGCATATGAATCGCTACCTACTGTGTTGCTTCCACACAGTCTTGAGAACAGACCATTTTCTTGGATCCCACTCTGACAGTAGTTAAGGTAGTCACCTGTATTATACATTTGTTTGGACACAGTTAAAAATGTAAACGAGTACATTTCCAGTAATGAATTACTTTAAAGTCACTGTACTGTATGGCTTTGAATACTCATTATGAAAATGTGCTTATGCATAACAGAAGGATTCATTCATTTTCACAGACACATACTGTATATCATCGACACTGTAATTTGTGTTAAGCTATGATAAAACACACATTACTATCTGCTACTATCTGTCCAGCAGTCCATAGCAGTGTTAGCACCATTTCTTTAACCATGTATTTATTTTAAAGCAGACAGAAGGTGTGACACATACTGCTACTCTCTATTGTCTGTTTGGGTCGACCACACTTTGGATCAGATCTACTTTGATTGGGTTTGACTATCACTGGGACACTTTCAGATCGTGTCTCTCTCTTTTTTTAATGAATAGATGTATACACATTGGGCTTGAATCAGGTCATGAACACCTATATCAGTATATCAGATTGTCTACTAAGGTCAGCAGCCGACTGATAAATATGACCACTGCAGACAGTTTTTAAGAAAAACCTAGAGAGAGTTTGTTTCTGCTGACACTTTTTTAAAAAGGGGACATATTCAGTACATTTAAAGGTCTGTAGTTTTCAATCTGGGGCTCTAATTGAATATCTTGATTTACAGTTCAGTAAAGATCTTCTTATTTATCTTATACTGACCCTTTATGCAGCCCTCAGTTCAGCCTCTGTTTGAATCTGGCCCCCTCATTATGAGCCCACTCTGTTCTGATTGGCTAGCTCTTTGGGAGACATCTGCCAGCTCTAGAGGCAACGTAAAAAAAACATGAATAAAATAGAACAGATAGAATAGATCTTTGTTGTCATTGCAGGTGTACAACTAAACGCTGTTTGAGCAGTCCAATGCATCAAAAAAGATAAAGATAAATAAGATATGCCACATATCGCTAATACACATACGCATGAGCCAAGCACATCTCACCCATACCCATGACCACAAACACATTCATACCCATAAAACATGAAATATGGTTAAAATGTAAAAAAAAAAAAAAATTAAAATAATAAGGGGCAATGAGACATGACAGTATTCACAGTAATTATTGCACAGAGGGTCTGGGGGTGGCAGTTTGGTGTGTGATCTCTGCAGACTGTCCACAGCTCTGAGGGGGGAAAAGGTATTCCGCAGCCTGTTTGTGTGTGTGATAGGGGTTCTCAGTCCGCCTGAGGGGAGGGTGGTGATGAGGGGGTTTCCGGGGTGTGAGGGGTCCTGCAGGATGTTCGTGGCCCATTTGAGGAGACGGCTTTAAGTAGATGACGATCAAATATGGGAGGGAAGAGCCGACAATCCTCTCATCTGTCATTACAACCCGCTGCAGGTCTTTTTTTGTGGGCAGCAGTGCAGCTGCAGTAGAGGAACATTTCTACATACGTTCACTGCCAAGTTTTGTAACTTTGACCATATTTAACATAGATATACAGCTCTCTCCCACATCCCACCCGCATCACACCTAGCTGTACAGATATGTCATTTATTATGGCGATGATGACGCGTTTTATTTATTCATTTAGTTATTTTATTCATGCATTTATATTTTTGTGGTGTTTTTGTTGTTCTGTCCGCATCTTTCAGACCTTCTGTTTCGCCCACTGTTCTGGTCATCTAGATTTTGAGTTTATGCTTCTTGTCCCCTCTGCTTTTGTCAAATGCCTCTTTCTTTTTTTTTTTTTTTGGGGGGTGGGGGTATCTGACATCCTAACACTGTATTCAGAAGATCACAAAAGAATGCTAATAGCCTCACAACCAGTTTAAAGTGTACCTAGTTAAATACTGTATGTGCACATTTTCAAATGTATGTGTCTTGGTGTTGGTGTGGTTGAGATGTGAGTCACACAGTGATCTTAAAGCACAGTGATACAGTGAACGCTCCAGATGATGACGCTTTTTTTTTTTATACCCACAATCAAAGTTTGTGCTCGGAGTGTTGCTGGTGTGTACATGCAGAACACAGGAGAGTATTTCAACCACTAAGGAGGGATTAATAAAGTGACACAACAGCGTGGGGATTATGAGTGTTTCCACTACTGTTTCCCTAATGAGACCCTCCCTACCCCCCAATCCTTCCATTAGCTCTGGGCTTGAAAGCATCTAAGGCCAATCCACTTGTCCACCTGCTACCTGTGTATGCTGCAGTACTCCATCACATTAGCATTCCATTTCTTTTTTTCTTTTTATCATCGTTTTTTTCTCTACCCCCCCACCCACTTTCTCCATCTGTCTCTCTTTAGCTTTCTGTCTCCTCAGTTCAGCTCAAATCTGTTTTAGTAACACAGTCAACATTTGTCACTGTTATATTCATTCAAATATATTTTAAATGCCATTCTACTTTTTCTCAACTCTCACTCTTCAGCGTTTCCTTAGATTGCCAGCAGACTTTTGCTTCCAGTCATCTTGACCTTTGTCTCTCTTCATTCATTCTTACTTACATCTTTTGTCCCTCTCTGTATCTTTATTCTTTTATTTTCATCCTTATCTTTTTTCCTCTTTCCAACATATTGTATTTAGTCTCTTTACCTGCATGAATCTATACTACTGAATTAAACTTTGAGTTCATGGACAGTAAAATGTTTAATTCACGGACAATATAAAATGTGTCTGAAACAAGCCATGCTGTATAAAAGTGTTTTGCAGCCGAATGATTGCACGGTGAGGTAAAGGTCTGAATTATAGACGTCGGATCCTCTGTTGGCTTGTAAACAGTAGCAGCTCATTTCCTTGGACCTGAATCACCAACAGATATTAGTGTGTTACTGAGATAGGTTTGATGTCATCCCATAAAGTCAGGTTTTTAACAAGAGAAGTGGATGTTTGAGTCTAATACCAATATCAATATTAATATATGAGATATAAAAAAATTAAATCTGATAATTGTTGCTTTTCTAACATAAATAGAGAAAAAAAATAGAGATCACTTAAGGTTGGTAATTGTGAAGGAGATGTGTCCTGAGTGTCAGAAGTAGAAATACCACAATGTAAAAAATAAATAATAAATAAAAGTCATTCTGCATTCTATATCCTACTTAAATAAACATATTACCATGTAATAATAATAATAATAATACATTTTATTTGTAAAGCACTTTTCATAAAGTAATCTCAAAGTGCTACAGAAACCAAAAAAAACAAAATAAAAAAAAGACTAAGAGAAAAATCAGACACGATTAAAATCAGACACGATTAAAATCAGACACGATTAAAATCAGACACGATTAAAATCAGACACGATTAAAATCAGCAGAAGAAAGAATAGCTATAAGAGGAGAAGAAAGTGCAGAAAGAGAATAAAAACATCTAGGAACGACCTGGGAAAGCCTGTCTGAACAAAAAAGTTTTAAGCCCTTTTTTAAAGGCATCGACAGACTGGGGTTGTCGTAGGTGTTCAGGGAGGGAGTTCCAGATGTGGGGGGCAGTAGAGCAGAAGGCTCGGTCTCCCATGGTGCGGAGTCGTGTGCGGGGCTGATGGAGGAGGTTGGTGCTTTGGGACCGGAGGTTACGGGTGGATGAGTGAGGGGTAAGGAGGTCTTTGAGGTATTGCGGGGCGTTGCTGTAGATGCAAAGGTGGGTGATGAGGGCGATTTTGTATTGGATTCTTGAGGTTATGGGAAGCCAGTGTAGGTTCTGAAGAATGGGGGTGATGTGGTCGTATTTGCGGGTTTTCATCAGAGTTCGGGCAGCACAGTTCTGAATCAATTGAAGTTTCTGAAGGTGTTTGTTGGGTATACCGATGAGCAGGCTGTTACAGTAATCAAGCCTGGAGGAGATCAGGGCGTGGACGAGTTTTTCAGCATCAGAGAAGGTGAGGAATGGGCGGAGTTTAGAAATGTTCTTGATATGGAAAAAGCAGGTTTTGTACAGATGTTTGATGTGGTTTACAAAGGTAAGTTGTGGGTCCAGCTTCACACCGAGGTTGGTAACTGAGGTAGAGAGGGGGAAGTCTTGACCAGAGACCATCAATTTATCATGAATTATAACATATCGCTAATAAAAAACAGAAATAAAAGTAAATTGCACAAATCCTAAATCACACAAATACACATATAGAACAACACACATATAAATTGTGTTTTAATTTGGTAGTGTGACTGATTTGACTTTTTCTATCATTAGGCTTCCATAGCTGCACTAGCTTCCCTGCTTCTTCATGAAATGATTGTGACAATGTGATTTATTCTTGATAGATAAAGTGTATATATTCTCAAAAATGTATTGATCAATCTCATTGCACCTGGTCAAAGGTGATTACTGATTACTGAAAAAGAGGAATATGTCTGAAAATAAAATTATTCCAACTTTATGGGCGACCGTGTATTACTAGAATTGTGTATATTATCTTAACTTCATTTTTGGTATTTGTGATTATTATGATTCTGATTATTAGTCACCAGTTAAATCTGAGGACTATGAGATGATACTTCTGTAGAAAAGAAGAAAAAAAACATATATGCTAAAATATATGCTGATTCTATATATCCTAAATATGCTAATACAAGCAGATACATTTTGCACACCTCTCCTGCTCTGGAGCAAAGAATGTTCAGACTCTGAAAAAAACTGTGGCAATATAATCCAACATTCAACAAAATAATCAAAAGCATGGGCTACTACTCTTGCTCAACACTTGCTTTGCCACATCAGTTACTATCTTACTATAGAGGTGATCCAACTGGGATCAAGTCACACAATTTTCTAAACAAGGAGGAATATATTAAAACCAGATTGAGCCAGATTTGAACACTAAATTGGTCGTCCCTCAACACATTTTTGAATCATGGTGAAATGCTGTCAGCATGTCTTTGATGTGCAGTTTGAGGTCATCAATCACTTGGATATCTGGCTGTCCGCAGTTTGATCTCCACATGGTTTCCACATGGCTGCTATAGATACCTATATAAATATACTGAGCCTGTTTGGGCTGAAAGTAGTCTTGAATGAAACTGCTGTGATATGAAACTAAACTTCATAGCAGAACAGATAGAACATATCTGCATCTTCAGCCAACTGTGTCTCCATGTTTTTCTTTTTGTTGTTCCATTCATGGTGTAGTGGCCAAAAAACATCCAGATGTGTGTAGCGGACACAGCATCGGTACGGCTCAGAACATCATCTGGTCAGAGTCACCTTTGACCCTGGGATGAGTCAATTGGACCAGGTTTGATATAGAGACTGACATGGTCTCTCTCTTGGACAAACACAGATCCATTAACATTCCATGGAGCAACCCAAAGTGACAAGAACTACATAAAAGTAATGAAAGACAGATTTTGGTGTCTCCTTTGGACGTCATAATTTATCGGAGAGACTTTACTAACCCTTTCTACATCAGATTAGAGTCACACAGACCACCATCATAAATTATGAGACACTGAACATTCCTAACTTCCCCCTCTGTGTCTCCTGAAACCACACAGAGCATGAAAGTGAGACAATTAGTGTTAAAAGCTTAAACAAGAACATCTTAATAAATAGTATGATTTAAACAATACCAATTACTTATATCAGTATCAATTACCTAAAGAAACCTCCATTGTAACAGCTATTACAGCGATCACAGGTAAATGGGTATTTAAAGAACTGTCATTATACTTTCCCTTTTAGTAAACACAAATGTTAGTATAAGAATGTTACTTAATGTGAGAAAGTGTTACATTGATGTTATGTTTACATTATGGTGATAATCAATTATCTATCATGGAGTAAGTAGAATAACAATATGATCATGCTTGATCATATTAATCCTTTTCAGGTTTTAATGAATCAAGCTGATGTCATATTAATGCCAGAATGATACATCCTGTGTTCTGTGTTACTATGTTATAGTATGCATTTTATAATCAGGATTAAATACTGAATGAATGATGATGATGAAAAGTTTCACAGTAAATTAGATCCTCAAAGTGGCTGTGATGAACCTGATTGGCTGACACACACAAGCCCTCCCCAGGACAAAACCCAGCTGCACCCATCTGACTTGGCTTTTTTGACTTGACTTGACTTCGCTCCAGGTTTCCATCTTTTCTTTTCTTCACCTCACACATTCTTACCTTAGTCACCTTATCTTTTTTTAATCTTCAGTTATTCTTTATCTAAGTCTTCTTAAGTTTTTGTAACCTTGTAACTTTTGTCAGTAAACGTACAGAGAAAAGGCCTTTAAGTAAACAAGTCATTAAGTTTTGCATTCAGCTGTTTTTGACCCTTTTTGAGGATTTTGACGTGTGGCCAACGCTGAGATCTCTCCAGAAAGTTATTAAACAGTGAACTAGTTAAATTGGACTTTTCCTCCATCTGTCATCAACCTGCGAGAGCTATTTGGGCAGACAAACGTCTGTCAATCATACGACTCATCATAATCGAGAGGGACAAAGTCTGAAGGCAGAAAACCACCGGAACCAGTCTGATAGAAGGCCAGCCGACCCGGACCATCCTCACAGCACCCCGCCTGGACCTGTGACACTCTCTGAGATCTTCCACTTGGTGTGCGTACGCGTGGTTCTGAAGGACGGACAGCTGAGGCCCTCCATGGATGAAAGTAGGATCCAAATATTGCTTTAATCAAGGGTTGATGTCAGATCAGGTAATTCAAATTTCCTTTAAAAGTAAAACTCAGTAAAACTTACAAGTTTTCTTAGTTTCCACATAATTACATATCCTTCATTTAAATTCATCATTCACCATCATCTTTCATTCATGTCGCTATATCGAGTAACCATCTGTTGAATTCATATTGTATTGCAAACTCATCATTACATTTATTTATACATCATTTATTAGTAGTGTGTAGTTAATAAAATCCATAAAACTCAATCAATTGTGTGTGTCTATTCTTTGAAGTGATACAGGTGATCTATTGAACCATAGAGCCATGAACTTTAGATATTTGACTGATTCCGAAATTTCTTGATTTATTAATTATGACTTATTGAATAAAAAGATTTATTGAACACACAAAAGTCCAATCAATCTATTCCTTCATAATCTGAAGGTGGTGCCCCTGATTAGATTACGAGAGCAATTTTTAATATCTTATCATTTCCATAATTCGCCTACATGTGTGTGTCCTTTAACTCCTGTCCTATTTAACTTTTACCAAGGTGGAGTGAGCAGTGTGTCTGACGCGCAGCCACAAAAGATCCAGTGAGCAGTGTTGTTCTCGGAATGACAGAAATGTATTGCCAAAACATGTAAAACAAAGAAATAAAGCAAAATATGATGCTTATTTTGAGTCCATTGATCCGATGATGCTGTGGTCAATGACAGTATCGCTGCTTCTGGCTGCCAATCCCGCGTCTCCATTCAAACTTCAAAACTAAGCCCCGCCCTCACCACCTGAGGAGGGAGGAGGGCGCACCTTACTGCCACAAATAAAATTCATTGTTTTTAAATCAATAATTCATCTTAAATAATCTATATCAATATATATATATATATATATATATATATATATATATATATATATATATATATATATATATATATATATATATATACACATATGCTTCCTCCCACAGACCAAAAACATGCAGCTTGGGTTAATCGGTCACTCTAAAATTGCCTGTAGATGTGAGTGTAATGGTTGTCTCTGTATGTTAGCCCTGTGATGGACTGGTGACCTGTTCAAGGTGTACCCTGCCTTCTGCTCAATGACAGCTGGGATTGGCTCCACCCCCACCACAACCCTTTTGAGCAGGGGTGTCAAACTCATTTTAGTTCAGGGGCCACATGCAACCCAATTTGATCTCAAGAGGGCAGGACCAGTAAAACCCTTGCATAACAACCTATAAATAATATATAATATAAATAATACATATAACTTTACTATAGTAAACCATAGGGGTACGCTGGTAAGATATACTAATAAATGTGTCCAAGCCTACCGAGGAAAAATGTGTCTTTCAAATCTGAATCAAATTGCAAATCAATGATTTCTAGTGTGATGTCCAAGGGCAGATCAGAAGCCTTGACAGTGAAAACAGTGGTGAATTTATTTGAAGTATTGCAATTTTCATACTTCGCAAAGTTATTTAGACCCTTTGGTGGTCCAGTTCTGGCCCACAGACCATATGTTTGACACCCATGCTCTAGAGGACAAGCAGTATGGAAAATAAATGAATGAGTAAATAAGATCAAATTTGTTTAACATTGGCACAGTTCTTTAACCCTTTCATTAATAGTGGTCAATGCAGTGGACAGCTATTCAAAAGCTATTTTCTTATATATGCATGATGATGGCTTTTGATGGCACAGTTGCACTTCAGCCACCACAGTGGACACTAGTGCATCATCCCATACACTACCACCTCATCTGCAGTAAGCTTTTCGGTTGATTTATGTTATTATAATGTGACTTGATGAAAAAAAAAGATATATGATATATTAAAAAAAAAAAAAAAAAAAACACTTACGAAAACAATCATGACTGAGGTCATCATAATTCATGCATGAAAGGGTTAAATTATCTAGAAGAATTTACAGTATGTCTCACGTTAAGAGTGGCTAATGTGGAAATGAATATAATGTGAGACTCTCCTAAGAAGAATAACAGCGTCAGTCGTTTCAGCAAATACCCCAAAACAACAAATGTTTACATTCAAGAAGCTGCCATAGTATTTCCTCTGAAAGCCACCTCACTTCGCCAGGTCGATAGGCCAGAACCTACCTGCAGGCCTCTTGTTCTAAATCCCCTCTGGAAATAATTAACAACAGCGAGAATTATTCATCCCCACGATTCAGCATCATCTCTCACCATCACAGATCCTAATAACAAAGTTCTGCATGAACGCATCAAGTGTCGGCTGATAAGACTTGGCACAGTGTGGCTCAATGCACCCAGACAAAGAATTTATTCTCCATCTGCCAAATGAATGGATAGCATTAATAAAGATGATCAATTCAAATGAATTTAATAAGTGAATCTTATAAAGATATCTCCATTCCAAAACATGGCAAAGTGGTTAATATTAAACATATATCCTTCTTCCTTTGCTCTCTTCATCCATTCTTTCTCCTTCTTTTTCTCCTTATTTCTTGTCTTAGCTTTCTTTCTTCTCCTCCCTTACCACCTCATTTCCTTAACCTTCCACCCTCCTCTTTCCCCACCTTTCCTTTGTTGCTTAGTCCTCCATACCTTACTGTGTCTTTTGTATTCTGTTTCCTCCTCTTCCTTCTTTTCTTCATGTTCATCCTCCATTCCTTCATTGTCTCGTCTCCTAATTAGGGGTCCGAGCAGTGAAGCTCGCTGCTGGCCATTTATCTACTTATCTACCAGTTATGTTTCAAATATTCATCAGCATGCAAGATCAGTAAACAGTGGAGATAAAACCTGTGCAGGCCAACATTTTTCCACACATGGAATTGATCAAGAATTGATAAGGGAATCGATAAAGAATCGGATCAATAAGAAGAATCGATAAAGGCATTGATATCAATAAAATCTTATCAATTTCCATCCCAATCAAGGCCCCTCCAAGCTGATACACATAATATCTTCAGTTGTGGATGGGCCAAAGCAGCTTCTTGTTGAATCCTTGATGCTTTTTTGGGCAGAAAATCTTCACTCACACATACTGGACAGCTGAATTTGGGAGCACCAGCATGATCTACACCAACTCCAGTATGTTCCAAGGCAGAAGATGACATTATGTGAATTCATTTCAACTCTCACCACACTAATCGCCACCAATATGTAAAAACACTATGCTTAAAATGTGAAATCATATATATATATATATATATATGCAGTACTGTGAAAAAATCTCAGGCCATCACCATCATACAAACAGAAAATACAGGAACTATGTACACAACATTTAACATGAATTATTAAATATTATTATAATTTAAAGTTTCATTCCATTTAGGTTTAAGAGAGCCGGGTTCCTGTTATTGCTCCAGTGTAAGAGGAGGTCACACTAAATACTTGCCACTTTAGCCAATAGAAGCTGTTTTATTTTATTTTTTTCTTCTTCTAATGTTTTAATACAGCAAACACATTACCTGTATTTTCTGGTTTTATGCTACTAAAAAGACAAATTAAATTAAATTAAAATAATTATATTTATTGCTAAAACAACAAGTCTAATGGTGGCCTAAGACTTTTGCACAGTACTGTATATGTATATATATATTTATCTCCATGCCTGTGACGTTCCCCTTCAGCAGACACACATACACACGTAAACACTTAACTCATGGCTGTGACCTCAGCTGCATTTCTCTCATCCTCAAACCCCTCTGCTGTGCATCTGATACGATGATTCTGAAGGTGCCGGTCGTAATCCTTAAAATGATCAATTCCTCTTCAATCCTACACACCAGCTACCATAAACACACCTGAAAGCTCATCTCATCACCCTGCTGCTGAGCAAATGAGGTCTGGATCTTCTCAAGCAAGCCACCTGGATTTGGCTTTATCCTGAGTGCCTCCTGTCTGGATGCTGTTTTTTTTCCAACTCTGAGGTGGCTTAGGGGAGGATCAAAAAGTTCCTCTGTAGGGTGAGTCTAAGGGCAGCTAGCTCCTCAAACGGGTCACAAAGAGAGTGATAAAATACATAGAAATGTGTACCCTCCATTTTTATCTGTTGAGTTCTGAGTATGTATACAATACAGTAAAAATGTTAGTTGAAAATATACTTCTCCACCATCTGTTATTTGTTAATGAAAGTTCTGTTTGTTTCTTGAATCAATTCTTCAAAACCACTCAAACTTCATTCAGTTCATTTATCCACCAGATATCGTTAAAGATCATCATCAGAAAACAGACTTTGCTGGACCTGAACTTCAATCAATCTTTATTTATATAGCGCCAAGTCACAATAAAAGTCATCTCAAGACACATTTCACATAGAGCAGTTGTACTACTACCGTACTCTTTCATTTAAAGGGACCCAACATTCCTATATGAGCCGCACTTGGTGACAGCAGCAAGGAAAAACTCCCCTCAAGCCTCAAACCTGAAGCAGAACCGGGTTGTAGAGACCATCTGCCTCGACCTGTTGGGGTCATGGCAGTGAAGTGGACACCTAAGCTGCCAGACTCTCTGTATGTTGAAGTGCCACTGGTCCCTGGTGAAGTCCTTGTCCTGTCCATGTTGCAGGAACACCTTCATAGTTATGTGTCTGTAGATGATCCATAGAATTCTTTGACACTGCTGGGACTGCATAAGTCAACTTTAAGTTCTTGTCTGAGAGCACAGAAGTCTCATTCTGACATGCCCCTAAAGTGGTTTTCTAAATTAGATGCAGGAGTCTACTGACACCTTAGGTTCTGTCATCTGTAAGGTGAGTATCTTCCAATCTGTGCAAGAAACCCAGGTAAGAATCTTTCAACACACCCTTTCTCACTTACTTCTTCACACACACACACACTGTGTTGCCTAACATGTTTTACTAATCTGATTAGAGAAGCATCATGACTAGTTGTGATTAAAAACCTGAGTGGCACACAGTGAATTGGGAGTATATGGCTCCCTGCCTCGCTCTGCAGGTGCAATCACACCCCAAAGGGTTACCCATGCTGACAGAGGCCTCATCCGCACTGTAAAACACACATTTTCTCATCTATCCTCCATCATCAGCTGAGTAAACTGCATCACATGTGGCCTTGGTGGCATTAAGACCCCTTGAAGAAAAACACAAAATCTACAAAGATCAAATAACAAGCTGACACTCAGGTTTCTAAATTACAAATAGTACTTGTAAGTTTAAAATGTTACACTATAATAAATAATTCTAAAAAGAAAAACTACTTCTCTTGTCGAGGGCATGTGAATGTTAAAGATTCTGTGGTACTGAAGTTAATGTCACTGCTGATCATGTGATTGAGACAGGGCTAAAAATCAATGGGATTCGGGCGGGATCGGGAAGCATAGGACATTCTTTATTATGTATATTGCAATTACAAATGTATTTATAATGTAATGCACAATTCTATTATTTGTATTCTTTGGTTATCCCATTGTCTTTTTGTGATGTGTATACTCTCATTGATTATAGTGACTAACGTCTTGTGGTGGCCATAACATTAACCTAATATTAAAAATACATGTTTGACCATCTTGAAGAAGAACACCCACAACACAGTGCCATCATTAATCTTTTTAAAGATGCCAAGCTCATACTGACAGGTCAACTGTCTGATCATCTTACATTAGCCACCCGGCTAGATAGTCATTTTATAGCTTTAGCCAAATTTAGTCACATGTGTGAAAATGAAGGCGTGACAGGTGTTAACTGCTTCAGGTGTGCTGTAATCCACATCCCGACCATTAGTACTGGTGTCACCTCGATATTTATTTGTACACAGTTTTTATGTCAGCCAGAGGACTTGCAGTACGCACATCCTAAAACTCACAGGTGCTGATTCAAAAATCAACTGAAGGAAAAAGACAGAAAGAGGATCAGCACACAAAGCTCCCAGCAACTTTAACTACAAAAGCAACACTTCGATCTCACAGAACACAAACACAAAGCCTATGTGGTAGGAGAGGCAGATACTGTAGTACTGCGATACTGTGGGCCAAAAGCTGAACAATTACAGACAAATCCTGGTATACAGTATAGTCTGGAACTTGCTGGGATGGCATATTGCTTAGTAGCAGCTAGCTAGCATTAAGTATTAACTGTAGCCAATGTTACTTGAACATATTTATAAAGGCCTGGATGACCAGCAACTTGGATGACAAACACCTTAGAAACACATTATACACAAACACACTGAAAAACTAGTCTCTAAAAGTAGAGTGGGAGGCAGAGCCTTCAGTTATCAGGCTCCTCTCCTGTGGAACCATCTTCCAGATATGGTCCAGGGGGGCATACACCCTCTCTACAGTACATGAATTAAATGTTGGGTTAGCAGCTCATCAGCCAACTTTCTTTTCAGCAAAAGTAACTCATGTTTTATTCTTGAAACACATTGCTTGACAAATGCGCCGTTATAATAGCAAACCGCCAAAGTGACAGCACTCCTGGCTTTTAAAGGGAATGGGAGATGACACTCTGATTGGTTTACCACGTGTTACGCCCAAAACACACCTATGATTAATGAGGGGACTTAAGTCCAACACTTTTAGACCATGCACCTGGCGCATTGACCATTTAAAATAGCAAAAGGCACTTGAGCCACAAGCTTGACGCCATGCGCTATAGACCATTAAAATGGGGCCTCAGTATCAAAACTGCCATCTGCCAGGGCAAAGACCATGGAAACATTTCAAGTAGGTCCAGTATGGTTTTGTTAACGTTACAATCCATGCTTCTTCACTGAGTGACTGATGCATACGTTGACATGGAGCCTCCTTTACTTTTTTAAATGTCCCCTTTTTTCATGCGCTCTTCAAGTGTCTCTGGTGCTTTGCAGCGGAGACTGCAGGCCTCCCTGTTCATCTGGCACTGCAACATGCTAAATTGATGGAAGAATAGGGAGACATGATGGAATTTCACCTTTAAAATATGATTATGTACAGTACAGAACCCAGGATTGAGCAATACACCCAAGATTCACTGCTTCAATGCTGATATTATGGATCTCTTACCAACTCAATGTTTCCCATATTAATGTTAGATGGTGAGCCCTCACATGGATCCCCTGCAGTTTGCATACCAGCCTGGCATTGGGGTGGATGATACTGTCATCTACTTGCTGCAGAGATCACTGTCTCACCTGGAGGACACCGGAAGTACTGTGAGGATCACTTTTTTTGATTTCTCCAGTGCTTTCAATACTATTCAACCTACACTGCTCAGGAGGAAGCTGGAGAGAGTGGGGGTCAGTGACCAGATGGCTGCATGGACCCTTGACTACCTCACAGACAGACCCCAGTATGTGAGGTTGCAGGACTGCCTGTCTGATGTGGTGGTCTGCAGCACAGGGGCCCCTCAGGGTACAGTACTCTCACCTTTCCTCTTCACCCTGTATACAGCAGACTTCTGTTACTCCACCGACAGTTGTCACCTCCAGAAGTTCTCTGATGACACTGTTTGTGGGATGTGTGTCAGAGGGGAACGACTGAGTATAGGAAGGTCATCATGGACTTTGCCGACTGGTGTGAGCAGAACCACCTACAAGTCAACGCCAGCAAGACAATGGAGATGGTGGTTGACCACAACCCTCCAAAATCGCACCGGTGAACATCCAGGGACTTGACATCGAGAAAGTGACGACCTACCGGTCGAGGCAGATGGCCGCCCACTTTGAGCCTGGTTCTGCCTGAGGTTTCTTCCTGTTAAAAGGGAGTTTTTTCTTGCCATTGTCGCTAAATGCTTGCTCATGTGGGAATGTTGGGTCTCTTTATAAATTAAAACTTGAAGAGTACGGTTTAGAACCTGCTCTATGTGTAAAGTGCCTTGAGATAACTTTGTTGTGATTTAGCGCTATACAAATAAAGATTGATTGATTGATTGATTGAGATTGATTGATTGATTGACATACAAGTACCTGGGTGTTCACTTCAATAGTAATCTGGACTGGTCGGACAACACTGACTCTATCTACAAGAAGGGTCAGTGTCGTTTGCACCTGCTGAGGAGGTTGGCATCGTTTGGTGTGTGCAGGCCACTGCTGAGATCCTTCTTCGACTCTGTGGTGGCATCAGTGGTCTCATATGCAGTGGTGTGTTGGGTAGGGGGATGTTCTGAGCGAGACAAGAACCAGTCAACAGACTGATTAAAAGGGCTAGCTCAGTCTGTGGCTGCCCCCTGGACCCCATAGAGGTGGTGGGAGAGAGGAGGGTTTTGGCCAAACTGTCCTCCATCATGGACAACACCTCTCACCCTCTACATCTGACTGTGAAGGTCTTAAGCAGCTCCTTCAGCGAGAGAGTAATACACCCCAAGTGTAAGAAGGAGCGCTTCCGCAGGTCCTTCATTCCAACTGCAGTCAGACTGTACAATGCTGCACTATAGTTGCACTTTAGGGTCCTTTTTTTAGTTTTACATTTTTATTGTTGTATATTTATGTAATAATTTCACTTCAAGGTCCTTTTACTTAGTTTATAATTTTATTGTTGTATATATATATATATATATGTGTGTGTTATAATTGCATTTTAGGGTCTTTTTATTTCGTTTTTAATGTTATTGTTGTATATTTTTGTTTTTGTTTTTTCTATATCACTATTTTTTTAGCTGCTGTAGCAATGAATTTTCCCCACTGTGGGATCAATAAATGTATCTTTATCTTTATCTATTCTTCCAGTACACAAGCAACCAGAGTCTGGCAACTACCCTGAAGCTGTGGATGTGCTTCTAAACAACACGTTTACTTTCCCCTAGAAGCCACAAAGTAAAGGAACAAAGCAAGTAAAACAAGATTTATTAAAGCAAAACTTCAACTGATTGGTTATTTCCCCCAAAAACATAAAAGACGAATCAAGGCCTGTACCTTTAAGCACACAACCATCAAAACAAGCAGACAGTAAACACTTCCTGTCTACCAAATGTCATCTATGACGCAGTTCCACTAACTATTTTGGCCTCCTTGTCTACCCACGTTGCAGACAATGAAACAGCACAACCACATGTTAAAATAAGTGTTATGTTCCAGAATCAATTCAAAATTACTCACTAAAAAACCCAGAATGGACGAACCCCCAACTGTATTTTGCACTTCCCATCTGGCAGTGCCGTCTCCCCCTCCTTCTTTCCTTTCTTTATATCCTCCCCACTTTTTCATGCTTCATCTCCCATCTTTCCTTCTCTTTCCCTTTCTGCTTCATGTTTTCTTTCCAATCATGTCCTCCTCCCACCTACCCTTTCCATCCTGCATTCTCTCTCCATTTTCTTCCTCCTCATTTCCTTTTTGTTCTTCCCTCTGCCCCCCTCTTCCCTCCTCATCTCCTCCCTACTCTTCCTCATCCAGAAGGACTCATTATGGCAGACTGTTATTGTCCTGCTTCTCTCTCTTTCACACACACACACACGCACACACACACACACGCACGCTGGCACGCGCGCACGCACACACACACACACACACACACAAACACAGTAGTAATGTTTTAGGGGGGCTGGTTAATTATTTAAGAAAACAAAGTGCTGCAGTCCCATCTCCAGAGGATTCAGCCACGTTTAATTTCCATAATGTGCTCGAAGCAAAAAACACACAACACAAACATTATATATCTGTCGGTACTATTTGTTATCTTCATATACATATTTGGGTGGATTTGTCCAGGAAAAAGGTCACCTCAGCTGGGTATGAATGCTGGTGTGGCTGAGAAGTCATGAAAAACATCACACACTCATGTCATCATGCAGTCTGTACAGCTGTGCACTGCTGTCAGTCTGCACCAATTATCAACCTCCATCCACAACGTATTTGGTGCTTTTTATGTTCAACATTATTTGACAAATTTGTTTTAATTGTAATCGAATACTCTACGTGTAACATTTAGTGTATCTCCATTTAATGAAATATTCATAAAAACACATTTTGGGTTTCAAAATGTCACAACATGATGCATAATAATATGATACTGGCAGACAGAGTGGTAGAAGTTTTAACAACCTTAAAGCTTATGCAAGCAGGTGGATTCAAATGCATAAACAACAGGCAGGCGACAGAAAGTGAATAAAATCATTTATTTTGCAGACTCTGGTTACTGGCAGACAAAGGCAAAAACAGAATTGGCTGAGTTGGAACACAAGGAACAAAAAAATAACACCTGCAAACATCAGAATACAGCAACAATGAACTGATGAAGAACTCAAAGAAGAAACAGGTATAAATACACAAGAAACTAATCAAAGAACAAGACTCTGCTGAGTGGGACAAGCACTGGAAAAAGGAGGGAAACAAGGATTTTTTTAAACAATGAAGACAATTAGGATGTGGAATGCAACTAAGAGCAGAGCTAATGAGACTAAACACTGAGCAGGTGTGCAGAGTAGTACTACGGCAACACATGAGGAACATAAGGTTGAAAACCGTCAGAAATAAAACCAAAGCGAGTCAAAGAGAAAACAAAAGAAAACAAGAGCTTTGGACTTAGAGGAAAAAGACAATACCAAGCTCAAGCACTACACAAAGAAACACAAATGGCAAATGCAGTTATCACAGATAATGTGTGACCTAGAGCACATTCTAAACACACAGAGCAACACCAGAAAACCTCTAAACACAAAAAAGTCCACAAACAGAGTCAATGACAGGAGCTATTTGTGCAAAATAAGACAAAAAATGATATGTGAGGTCAAAGTTCATTCTTGAACTTTGGCTGAAGAAATACTCTGGAACTAATAGCTTTTCAGAAGTGTCCAACCATATTTCCTTCAACTGCAATGGAGTTTCCCCTGTTTTGATGATCACATGATAGCAGGGGGGTATTGGATGCTTCCCTTACTATTTGTGGTGGATATGGCTCCAGTTATGTTTGAATGAGATTTGATGTTATGACCAAGTTTGGGTTTATTGACATATTTTGGTGTTATTTCCATTATTTGTATTTGTGTTTGAAACAAAAAAAAGGATAACAAAACTCAAATCCATTTTTGGTATATTCAAGAAACTTGGTTCTGTTGAATATGGGAAGTAAAGATTTCCTTTTGTGCCTCCTGGGGTTATTTTTTCAATATTTGGTTGATTAAAAGGTAATTGACCATTATCATCTCCTGTGTCTGACAAGTAAAGCTATACTTCTGTGAATAAGCACTGTTTCATTAGTCAGATTGATTTATTTGTATTACTAATAATGAGGTAGTCATTAGTTGTGTAATGTATGAAGAAATGTAGATTTGACTTAATTTCTTTGTACCTAATTTTAACAGCTATGACTCACTTTACTCAAAACATGAGGTAAAATCTACCCAAACAAACTGAATGCAAATTGTTACCTCACATTTATTAAGTAGATTCTATAGGTTTGATTCTATAAAGCAGGTTTGTTAAGCCCGTCTGTGGCTTTTGATTAAAAACTGAATTGTTTTATCGTCTTTTTATTCTATTTTATTGTATTTGTTTAGGTGTGTACATTTTTGTCTTTATTTTTCTACTTTTTTACATTATTTTATTATTATCATTCTATAGTTTTATTTGATCTTATTTTCTTTTTCTTTTGTCTCTTTCTTTCTTTTTTAACCTAGTTTTAGTCCAGCTTTTATTAAACTTCATCTTTTCTTTTACTTTTCTTTTGTCTTTTAAATCTGTTTTAACCTGTTTTTTTTAAACTTGTAATAAACCCTTTTCTTTTCTCTCTTATTTTCCTTTTTAATTTAAATATTTATTTATATTTTTTTCTCAATATTTGTATCATTCTTAATTTATCTTGTGCTGGCCTTAATTTTGTCTTTTAATTTGTTCTTTGTTTTTTGTTCTTTTTCTTTATGTTGTCACTTGTTCTGTCTTATTATCAGCTTTTCAATCAACTACCTGTAAAGCACTTCGAAGTACACTAGCCTGTATGAGAGGTGCTATTTAAATACAAATTGATTGATTGATTGATTGATTGATTGATTGATTGATATTCTCTGGTGTCAGATTTGAATCATCCTTTGTCTTTGTTTGATTCTGGTGTCCAGTCTCTTGATGTGTTTCAGTCTCTTTATGTGTCATAATTACAAGTTTGTGACCTCTAAATAGTGTTCACATCAACATCCAAATCCTAATTATGAAGGTTATTCTGAAAGCTCCAATACACCCAGCATGGTGCTTATAATGTCATAAAAGTGCCTGGATACCAAACAAATAGTTGATACTAATGTTCAGTGTAATTAAACCCAAATGTATATATGGTGTCATATTGATATTAAACAGTATTTTAGTCTTAAAACAACCAACTGTGTAATCATTAGACCTTCTTGATGACATGGATGCTTGCAGCAGGAACACAGCATCTCACTGATGTGTTCTCACAGCTGTCACATATGATGTCATGATTATGTCCCACACCACTCTGGTCCTCCTCCCTGGGGGTGGGGGGGGGTCCTATCTTTAAAGTGTTGAATGGTTGTGGTGAGTGTTGACTGAATGAAGACTGGCTAGCTGTGCAGACAATCGAGCCACGTAAGAGACTCCCACTGGGATGCTGCTGGAGGTCCTTGTTGATTCAGCAGCATCCAATACAGTCAAAGGCTGGATTCAAACCCACAGCGTGTTTGCTCTGGATCCTGGTGTCAACATGTTTTTTTATTTTATTTCAGGCTGTATTCATTCATGGTATATTCAATATCACATGAATGCAGCATAACAGGACCCTGCAGCGTTTCATCTGCTCACATTAGCGTGTCGCCTTTAGTTTTGAGGCTGCATTGATTGCCCAACATCAAAGTCAAGGTTCAAACACTCAGCCAAAAAGCCATGTGTGATGCTACCTGCCTGGACTCAATGCAAAACAAGTGTGCCATCAGCCAAGCGGAGCCCTCATCATCAAAAGACAGGAGAAGCCTTCAGACATCATTAGTCCAGAGTGTTGTACTGTGTGGTACAGTGTGTTGGGTGTTCTTGTGCAATGTGTAACAGTGTGAGTGCTTCATGTGTGATGTTGTTGCATTTGTGTGGAGACACCATTGTGCACGTGCTTCCTGTGTGACACGACGTATTCTATATGCGTGTGTGTGCATTCTTATAAGCTATATCAGCTTCATTACTTTTTGTAATTTTTGTCAATCAATCAATCAAACTTTATTTGTATAGCAGCTTTCATACAGGTTAATGCAGTTCAAGTGCTTCACTGATGACTGACAAGCTGGTGATGAAACAGAACAAGTGTTGGTGGGAAAAACAAAAGAAAAAGAGAGACCAATTCATGTAAGAGAAAAAATATGATGAAAATATATAAATATAAATGAATATATAATACATGATTAAAAAGCTAGACTAAAAAAATGACATAACATATATTTAAAAAGACAAAGCAAAATGAAAGATAATAAGAATAAAACATAAAATAGAATAAAATGTAAGTAAGTAAAATAAGTGATTAAAATAATATCTATAAACCTCCAATATCATACCTATTATTTATGATTGTACCCAACAAGTTAACAGCTGAGAACTGGGAATAAAGTGACCACTATAAGAAGTCAAATGGGGCAGTCAGAGTGGTGGTGTGTTGTGTAGCAACAGGTCTGAAAGACATGTGACAGGATCAAGGACTGGAGGAATATAAGCAGAAACATGATTTGCTAGATATGATGTCATGGGTATCTGTTAAAGACTAATGACAGCAGAGGATTAGTAAATTAATCTATGTTTCTAAAATTCAAAATCTTTCTTACTGAACTTTAACAAAGCTTAATGTTGGGCAATAATATTTTATTTTTCACATTTTCTCTTCCAAACAAATTCTTCTTTCTCAGTTGATCAATTCATTGTTTTGTCTACAAAGTGAAAACTGCCCATGATCATTTTTGGAGTTATTCTTATGACATTGCGTGTGGCCTATAATCTGTCCTTTTAAGTCTTTAAATTGCCTATATTTGAACTGACAATAGGCCTACTACTCATAAAATGCAGTTTACCACTTTATAAAAATTGATTCCAGTGCCAACCTTCAGACTGAAAAGTTGTTTCAACTTCAAAATGACTTCATTTTATTCTATGGCTTTATATTTTAAAGATTATATTTCATCCAGCTCTTTTTATGTGTTGAAATGTCTTCTACAATACAACCCATAAAATGTACTTTTCCACTTGTCAAAAAGGATTCAAACTCCTACCTTATGATAGTTTTTTTCCCCCGTTTTTTTCCCTGCGTCACAATGACTTGATTTCATTCATTGGGGTCATATTTTAAAGATTAAAGCTCACCCAGACCTTTTGACTAGTTGACATATATTTAAAGGCATGAATCCAGCTCAGACCTTGGGAATGAAAGGTTGTTTCTGTAGATTTCTTTTTCTGAAAATGTATATCCTATCAAAGTTCGGACATTACAAACTGTTCTTCACTGACATTTTTTAACACCGCTCTATATAGAAAACTAGGAGTGAGTGCTTAAAATGGTTTCACTACTGACTGTTGTTCTCAGTGAAAATAGTGTGAGACATGCCAACTTTTCTTTCATTTTGATATTGTCCAGTGTGTTTTAACCTGGTGTTTTTAATTACAGGTTATTAATGCATATCTGTCCCTCCTAGTGAGAAAATAAATAATAATAAAGAGAGTGAAGACAGGTCTTCTGCTATTGGTACGTTTGAAATGACCAGGATATGGGAATGGGGAAACAATACACAAATGAAGGTAATAAGACAATACTCTCTCATTTAGATGTCCTAATACATTCTGTACAATATGTTATCAGTTCATCGTCTGTTGATTATCATATTTGTTGTTTTTTTATCTTACAGATTGACCCAGAGTTGTACAAATACATTGTGGGAGTCATCAATGGATAACCTGGTAATCACTTTTTCAAGTTTATGGTCCTGTAAGAAGTTGTACACATGTTGAGAAATTGAAGTGACCCAGAAAGCACATTTGTGATCTGTGAGCCCAATCAGAAATTCACACACAAAAAAAATACTACTCTGTAAAGTTAAACATGGATATTAGTACTGTATGTGGTGTATTTTATCTATAGTATGTTCAAAAAACTGTAAAATTATAAGTAAGCCTGATAACTATTTAAAAAGTGAAGTGTGTTGGTGTGTTTTAATTGGTCAATGCAACATCAATGTAACACTATTGCAATCTAGCGGAAACAACGGTAACGTTCGCTAGAACTGGAAGTGTCACTGTCATGAGATATCTCGATTTTAGAATATGCCTAGACAAGTTTTACTCAGTCGTTTTTAAAAAAAACCTCATATTGAGAATACTAATGATTTGGAGGAACAGTCTGTGGGTCTTATTGGAACTACTGGCTCTGAGAATGGAGCGGAGTCTGCAAGCGCTGTGGAGATGAATTCTGAACCAGCCATGCTAACCTCCACTGATGCTAACCGGCTGGAAGATCTGCCTATGCACACTCCCTTGGCTAATCGATGATCACTTCCACCCTTGATTGCACCGTCGGATCTGTCAGCTCTGGGGGAACCTGCTACCCAACCTCATCTACAGGCATTCCCGAGTACCCTAATTGATGGGAAATATCGAAGCTTCAACGCCAGGTGGTATGAAAGGTTCAACTGGATTGAATATAGCCAGTCGAAAGCCTGTAGGCATTTTCCTGAACAGCATACTGAGGCGACTTTTACTAAGGAGGGTTTCAAAAATTGGAAACGTATCGGACAGGTCTGTGAAAAGCATCAGACTAGCAAGGTGCATGCTTCTGCACTTGTAAAATTACTCTCCTACAAACAAAGTCATACGAACCAAGGCAGCGGTATTGTATTAAACCAGATGCACAGAGATTCCATTTCGTTCATTGAACGTAATCGAGAGCACGTCAAAGTTGTGCTGGATGTTGTCATGCAGTGTGCCAAAATGGAGATACCCCTGAGAGGGCACCGGGAAACACAGGAAGCGTTAAACAAGGGGAATTTTTTGGCGTTATTCGAGTTCATATCGAAGTATGATTCAGAAATACAAAACAGACTTGTTGAACTGCCACGAAATGCCACACTCATGTCCCACCACATTCAGGACGAGGTGCCGCTTCACTTCTACTCAGGAAGACAAAAACTGAGATGCAAGAACAACCTAGGCCCACATATTTTGCCATACTTGCAGATGAGTTCAAAGATGTTTCGAAACGCGAGCTAGTTGCTGTCTGTGTTCGATTTATCCATTGTGGGACAATCAAAGAACACGCTTTGGGCTTTGTCAAAACAGCTGACCTGTCTGCTCAAGGAATATCAGAGAGGATCCTTGAAATCCTTGAACCACTTGGATTGGACCCTTCTCTCTGTGTTGGTTTCTGTTTTGATGGAGCATCGGTCATGTCTGGGCACAGAGGAGGCGTTCAAGCTATCTTGAAAGAGACATTTCCCAAAGCTGTTTATGTACACTGTAATTCCCACAGACTGAATTTAGTGCTTTGTGCTGCTGCACAAGCGTCTGGACACGAGTACTTTTTTCACTGTCATCAATCAGATACACAACTTCTTCACTGGGGCCCAGAGGCACGCTTGGTTTGTGGAGCTTCAGAAGGAGATGCATCCAGAACGCTCCTGCAAGGAGCCGGAAAGGTCATGTGAAACCAGGTGGAGCTCCAAATCAGGATCTGTTCATAAAGTCTTGGAAATGTGTTACTTGAGACTCTTGCCGAGTATTCAGAGACAAGCGGACAGACAAAACTAGATGCAGATAACTTATTACAACATATGCAAACAAAAAAGTTCCTTTTCATGCTTGTTGTGTTTTGCAAGTTGTTTGAGTTCAGCGATTTTGCCTCAAAGGGGCTCCAAAGTCCAACAATCTGCGTGTCAGACTGCATCTCCTTAATTGAAACATTGACAGCCACACTTGCCACTTTTCCAGATGATTCAGATGGTGACTTTGACAAAGTGGTCAGATTGACGGAGGAGTTGATGGAAAAATACGATATAGCATGCTGGGATGTTTCGTGAGCGAAAGCTGCCTGCAAACTTTAGTCAGTCTGTTGTCACCACAACATTGGGAAAAACATCTGCTATTAAGAGTAATGGTGATCTGAGGGCACTCTGGAACTGTATTCTGGACAACCAGATGGCTGAATTGAACAGCCGATTTAAAGACGACACCTACGGAATAATGCGAGTATTAGCTAACATCTCCATGCAGCTTGTATGGGATAACAGTCAGTGATGCAGAATTTGCCTTTTTTACCCAATTCATCAAGGGCAAAACTGACAAAGACAAAATGCCAAAATTGAATTGTTGGATGCCTGCGCTGCTGATATTTTCCCCGGGATGAACTGTCTGTTAAGGGCCATCATCACACTACCGATGACGTCCTGCAGTGTTGAAAGACTTTTCTCCGCTACACACAGGATCAACACTCGCTTGAGAGCGTCAATGGCTACTGAACGCTTAAACAATTTGACCCTGTTGTCTTTCGAAAGAGAACTGACAGAAACACTGGATTATGACAAGATCATCAGTATCTTTAATTAAAAACCCAGGCGACTCCGCCTTGTGTAGCCGGGTAAGGTAGGCCATGGTCTTCTTTACATAGGCCCGCTGTGGCCTGACAGCAGAATGAGACTGGCTCGGTAGCCATGTGGCTTATGTATTTAGTTATGTTTTGACAGCAGATGCAATGTCAATTACAAAATAAGTAGGCTAATAAAGAAATCGTTATGAATACGTTTCATGTGTGATGTCTCTTTGGTGCTTCTGTATGCCTTTAGTGGTGCTTCTAATCATAGCCTATTAATAGGCTACTTTTGAAAAGGTATTGAACTATTCTGCACATGCCATTATAACGCAATTTGAATGTGTCATTGCGTTACAGTATGGTTCTATTACTGAATGAGAAAAATATTCCCAAGCAGCGTTCAGCCATGATCACTTTGAAATTCGGGACAGTCCCGATATACAAGCAGTTGTCCCAAATACCGAATCCTGCCCTAATTGTCCCGAAATTATAGCCTATTAGATCAGTTGTGTGCTAGTTATTGTCTAATAGAACATTAAAAAACGATTAATTCATGGTGGTTGGCTGTTCATTGCCTGTAGTAGTCCAGTATATTCAGAAAAAATGTAAGTGTAGCATACTCGCTCAAATTTATAACACGCATTGATAATAATGTAATTTTCATTCATGTTGACATGGAGGCTCATGGAGGCCTACAGTTTAGTTGATAAATAAAACATATTTTTGCCATAAAGTAGACTAGGCCTATGATTATGCGATTTAAAGAACGCGTTATGCTTGGTCCTGAATCTCATAGCAATTGACGCATTTAATGTTACCAGCCTTGATTGGACTGCTTTGATTTCGGGACACCCTAGATTCAGGCCCGCCTCGATTTAATGCAGGCCTACTCATCTGTCACGTTCTGCATCCGCTACTGAATATGGGGTTCAGTATCTTAGACAAGGACACTTGCACATGTGGACTGTAGGATCCGGGGATTGAACCACAATCTACCGATTTGTGGATGAAGCCCTTTTCTACCTCCTGAGTTAAAGCTGCAAGCAGCAGTGAATGGGCATCACAGTAGAAGTTTTCATAGCCAGGCTGTCATTGGACATTGTATGAAAGGGTGAAATAACACTGGCTGTATCCACTATGTGGTGCTAGAGAGAAAGTATCACACACACCTACTAATAACATGTCACGTTGTAGTGTATGATGTGGAGAACACACCATGTGGATCTCATGTAAATTAGATGTTGTTTGTCACATGAGGCTGACTTCCTGTGTCCAGTAGGTGGTGCTATGATTAAGAGACAATATTGAAACATAGATGTGTCACAAAGTCTGTCTCTCACTGTGCTCTGTGTCCCAAGCTGTCCACTGGACTCCCTCAGACTTTATCCCCTTTTTGTTTGGACTGGACTGAGTTGTAGAGAGTTGATTTGAGTTGTTTTTAAAAGACTACTTTATATGATGATTATTTGGGTGGCCTTTAATGGTTAGTTTGTCTTTGTTACCCAATCAACCCTGCTCAACCCAGCTGTGCCTCGTTTCGTGGTTAGTCCTCTATGCATATGCACCTGTATTTTCACTTAGTTGTTTGTCTTATTGTTGTCTATGTTTCTGGCGTTCTATCTTGTCTAGGTCTAGGTTAGCTGAGTGCTGAGCTCAAACTAACAATGTTAAATCAGTAATTCTGTCTTTGGTCTTTGCATTTGGGTCCACCTGCTCCACTACACTGTGATAGTAAGATCTGACCAGGATGTGGACCCAGCAGAGCAATGCCTTATTTCAGAAAAAGGTTGCAGAGTTGTGAAAAAACTTTTATTAACAATAGTGTGATCCGCCTCTGGAGAAGATCTCTGTACAGCAGCAGTATTTCAATACTTCATCATTTTGTAGACCAGCTCTGTTGACTCTCCTGTAGTCTCCAAGTCTGCACTCTGGTCTGCTAGCCCTCAGCCTATAAGCCGAACGAACTAACGCGCTTATTTAAAACACAGCAATTTTAACTGGACACACTGATATAAAATCAGCAAGAAATATAGAATAATGTTTTAGTGTGCTACAATTGCAAACAGGACACAGGTGAATCACATAGGGAGATCAAGTAAGGTGGGAAAACACAGGAAGTATAGATAACAATCACAAGGAGAACACGATTAAAATAAAACAGAAAGCTCAGGCAGGATGTGACATGTCCCTGCTGTGCTGCAGTAACATCCTCTTTCCTGGCTCCTCTGGCTCCTCTCTGGATCACCTGTCACAACCACTGATCTCCTCCCAGAGCTTCAGGACTCGGCCACCTGTTCTACCAGTTGACAGTCTCTGTCAGCACCCAGCTAGACCTCCAGTCAGCAGTATGTCGGCCCACAGCCAGACCTTCCAGACCATCAGTCTGCCATCTTCACCGACGCTCAACCAGAATACATTTAAAATGATTAAATCAGTACCATTAATTTGAAGGTTTACATTTAAAGCATTACAAAAGAATCTTTAAATGAGTGATTTTCTTTACATAAGGGAAAGCTGCTACCTTAAATACAGTAGCATAATATTTTCTACTGTAGAATATTACTGTCATTTTCTACAGTAACATAATGTTTTTTTTACATTAGGATGACTATTACTGGGGTTTCTATAGCAGTGTGTTCACTACTGTGATTGCTACAGTATAATGTTGATTACTGGGGTTTTCAGACCTAACACATAAGTACTTTATTGAACAAATAGTAATTTACTATTCAGAAACACAGTAAATTACTTTGGATTTCACAGCCATTTTTTACAGTGCTATGATATTTTATATTCTATAAATGTATAAAACACATTTGTAGATTTTCAAAACGGATTATGATTTTTATACTTTTCATTGTGCACCTGTCCAATAAATAAAACTGTCAGGGGAAAAAAAGTATAATAATCTTCAGTCTTCAGTGAATATGATCATCAGCAAGCTATGATAACATTATGGAATACAAAAATAAAAATGTATGAAAAAAAACTACAAAAAATAAGATGAAGACATTATAAAAACAGAATGACTGTGATAGTAAAGTGTGTGTGTGTGTGTGTGTGTTTCATCTAATCATTTTCAGACTGAGCTACAGTGCTGGTCATCAGGTGATGGGTGGGGGGCGTGATGAGATAGCCGGACCTCTTCCTGATCAGACCTCTGATCAGATATGGTCTGACCTTTACTTAGCTTCTCCTCTTCCTCTACTACTTGACATTCTTTTCTTTCTTCCACTTCTCTCTCTCTCTCTCAACCTCATGTTGTCCTCTTCCTCTTCTTTTCTCCTTGTTAACCCTCCTCTTCTCAGTATCCGCCTCTTCCTCCTCTACTTCCTCTTATGTACAAGTGTCTCTCTGAAACATCCTCTCGCCATCCTCCTATTTGTCCCTCTACTCCTCCTCCTCCTCCTTCCTCACTCTGACCCCCCCCCCCCCGCCCCCTCTCCCTCGACCCTTTGCTTCATCCTTTCTCTTTGTCTCCCTCCTCCTCCCCCCTCTCCCCTCCCAGTGTCCCATCAGGCCGAGCCAACCTAATTAGGAGTGTTGTGCCTGTTAGAGGGCTCAAACACCACTCCTGTTTATTGCAATTAGCACGGCCATTAACAAACACTTCACAACACCGGGGGGCGCCGCGCTCTGCATTATTTATAAAGCGGGACAGGGGGGAGGGAAAGCAGGATGTTATTCCTGTCTTGTCTCCTTGTTCCCTTCTCTGCTTTTATTTTCTGTCTCTCTTTACCTCTCCCCCTCTTTACTACCATTAGAGAAACCAACATTTATGTCCACACATTATGTTTTCATTTTTGAGGATTTTTCTCCCCCCACAGAAACAGTAAGTATTGGCATTTGCTCCGGTGCAGTTGAGGTAAACCGGACAATTCTGTTATAGCTCCCCAAAAGTGTTTTTACATAGGTTTAAGTGTGAAATCGACATGAATGGTTCTTTTTGTGTACTGCACCCTGAAACTCTCATTTATTTTGGTCTTGTGAATTTGCACATAAACTTTATGATCACAGTAATAAGTACAATCATGCATGTTTTCTCATCAATCTGATCTATTTTCATTAATAAAATGACAAAAAAAAAATTGAAAAATGAAAACACTCATGGTTTCAAGTATTTACACTCAATGGCTGCATAAGAAATCATGATTATGTGTGGAGTGGTGCTGAAATCTCATAATTTTACGTTGTGTTAATTTTACTATTTGTGTAGCAGGTGTCAAGTAATGTAACCCGTAATGTGTTTAACAAATTGCAGATGGAAAATAGGACTTTGATGTGGCTTTTTTTGCTTTAATCCCTGATCCCTCTTACACTACCAAAATATAACAAAGTGTTTTCCATTTGGTTTGTCAGTTGTCCATATTGTGTTATATGAACTTTATCATACAGTGGATACAGTGCAGTTGATACAATTTTGGACCCGGCTCTGCACTCTTGACTGTGTGCCCTGAACTAGTCATGTTGGATCCGATATCTGCTGCCAATACTCAGACAGCTGGTCTTGCCTAAATGGCTGAAAGCAACAAAGACAAAGAGAAAATGTCTCTCTTTGTCTCACTATAATTTCAGTTAAAATGATATATTAAAGAAAGACACCCACCACTGCGTAAAACACCTGTGGCACAAGTTGCTGCCACTGTGGGTTCCTCAGCAGAGAGCACAGACAGACCAAGTTTAATTAACCCTTTTATTGACAAAACTAAACTCTCACTCCTGTATGTGGCTGCTGCCTGGCACTCATGCATGCAGCTCAACACAAATACAAACTCTTTCTATACTAAGCATAATGGAAAATAATGGAAATCTGGAAATTATTAAATCTATATTATGTTATATTATGATAATTCTACGGTGAGCTTTACCTACACCCTAATGTTAAAATCAAGGGTAAATCCACATTTTAAAGCTGATATTTAAAACATTTTCTTCTCAGGGGTATGCCCCTGGTACCCCCTTGGAGAGGTTTGCATCTTTGTCATCTTTTTAAGCCCTGACGAGTTTGCACCAGAGATGGGAGTAAGTCACACATATGCAAGTCTCAAGCAAGTCTCAAGTCTTAGCCTTCAAGTCTCAAGCAAGTCCCAAGTCATTTTTGTGAGAGTCGTGTCAAGTCATAGCTTAGGTCAAGCAAGTCACAAGTCAAGTCATAGAAATATAATAAGCTGGAAGACAACCGTCTTAAAACTTTAAGAGACTGCAGCCTAAGTTTTATGTAGCCCTCCTTTGCACAAAAGGGATAACAAATAGAGGAAGGGGATATAAGGCTAAAGAATAATTATAAATACTCACTAGGACCAGCAGGATCAGAATTATAGGAACGACTACAGGGCCAGGTGTACCAAACAATAATTACCAGACAGAGTACTCAACACAGTAGTTTGTCTTGGGAAGATGGGATGTTAGCTGCCAGCTATCGTTAGATTAAAAATAATGTGAAGTTAGCTAGAGACATTACTTTTCTTTGTGTAGTTGGAAATGGCGGATGAAATTTGACGTGGTGCTGGATGTGTCGGATATTTTTGCGCTGCACACGGCGAATCGTTTCTTTTGTGGAGTTGAATAGTCTTTAAATCCAAATTTAATATTTTTGGGAACACTGGCTGTGTCAGCAGCAGAAATGGTAGCACCTTCCATCTTTCAAACCCCGGCCGCTCTACTGTAAAATGGGCGGGCGCATCACCTAGTAGAGAGATTACCGGTTGCCAGGTTCGCCCACATGCAACAGGAAACATCCAATCGAAAATATTTTTTATTATTATTATTCACCAATTAACCAAGACAGCAATGACTTGTCGAGTCATTTCATGCAAGTCTAAGTCAAGTCTCAAGTCATGGGTAGCAAGTCCAAGTCAAGTCAAGTCTTTTCTCACTGTTGATCAAACAAGTCACAAGTCCTCAATCTGGCGACTTAAGTCTGACTCGAGTCAAGTCACTAGACTCGAGTCCCCCATCTCTGCTTTGCACCCATGGGATTTAAGTTCGAGTGACTTTGGCAATTATGGTGTCACATTTAAAATTTCAACAGCAAAGTGTTTTGAATTCATCACACTCTTATTGGCAGCTCTGACTGGTTTCTTTTCCTTAGCAATGGTGGCTGAGTCTTAAGAGTATGGTAGTATTAGATGTCCACCAAAGTTAGAATGTGATTTCTTATAAATTGAGTTAACTTAATTTATATTATGATCACCAGGATCATAATATAAAATTGTAGGATATCTACATTATCCAGGACAGTCCTTATTTTCTGTGTTCAGTAACAATGAGGAAATCAAAGTAAATTCTTACATGGGAATAAAGAATAGGGAAAACAATTCTGGAACCAGTGGACCCTCCGACCAGACTACCATCTTTCACCAGCAGTTGGTGCTTGCTCACTTGTCATGTAATGACAATACAGTCACAAAAACCAGTGTGGGCAATAAGTCATCAGAATGCTCTGAAGAGACAGTTCAGCTACTCAATGAACCTTTTTGGCCAGGTTGTATTCTCAATTGCTGTCACAAGGTCCAGAACAAACTGTGTGTGAGTGTGCCTATTGTTTTGAAATGTATCAGAATTATGGTACTGTCCTATTTTTGAGTGTAAACCAGCATCATCTCTCCAGAAATGCAGAAGGGTGAACATATTCACTCTCTAGATTGGCACATTCTGGTACTGAGTGATTGTATGTGTAATAATACTATTTGGGCAACAACTGATGATCACTAAATAACGCACTGATCCATGATTCTCCAACACACAGCTGGTATGTGGTTCACTTAAGATAATTTTTGTGAGTAAATTGATCCATACATTTCTAATTTGAGCAATATGGTGGAGCCTCGTAGAGCCCAGCTGGGTCAAACAAGCAGCAAACACGGTATCTTAATTTATTAGACTGACATACCTTTCAGTCAGAGACACAGGCAAATAAACAATCTATTCATTGTCAAGACACTTTAGAAGAGGTGGAATTTGCTATCTGGATCCTATGAGGTTCCTGCAAATTGTGACTCTGTATTCTAAGGAAGTAGTGCAGGTCTCCCATTGGCTTAGACTGAGACCATCTTTGGTCCTCTTGGTTACATGAGGGCCGTTTCGACTGCAGGAACTTGGGGTTATTTTATGGGTCCGTTATCCGTTGGCACATGTCTCCATAGCAGAAACCGCCACTGAAGGAAAATCCCTGGAACTTTTATGGGGGTTTCGCCTCGATGACGTCACAGTCAAGACTCTGCACAACGATGATGCGACAATCGAAACTGTTGCAGAATGATCTGCAGAAACAGGACTATTATTAGCTCCAGTTGGGTCATATAGGGCCCTGTCCATGTTATTCCATTTGTCACTTTTCAATGACTGACATTAAAATCTAAAATGACACCATATGAGCAGGAATGAGTCATGGATCTGTTTGATCAAGGACTGGGAAGTTCATTAGATCACTGCTTATTCAGCAATACAGACTGAGTCAACATCCAGCGTCCTGAGGGGGGCCAGCTGGTGATGAGACAGCTCAGTGTGATCACTTTATAATGAAAACGAAGCCTTGATGATTCTTGATGAGTTCATCGCAGTAACAAAATATATGACCTTCGTTTTCTCTTCCAAATAATTTAGGAGGAAGAGGGAAGAAGGCCACTAACATGGAGGTTTGTTTACAACCTGTGTGTTCATCTGGCTGCTCGTGTATCTGGACCTGTCAGAATTGGTTATAGTGATGTCACTATGTTAACAGATCTCAATAATCTACAGGGCTGAGTAGGGCTGGGTATCAGTACTAGATATTTTTAAGGTGTCGACCGAAATTAATCGATACCAAGTAGTATGGAAACATCTCCCGTCAAACGATACCTGCAATCCATCTTTTTTGCACCGAGAGCCAGAAAATATGACTATTTGTATGGCTCACAGCCAATCAATACTAGTGTTCTTTGATTTAACGCGACATGTGATTGGCCCACTGCCAAGCGATGTGCAAAAGCGCGACTCGGGTGCAGTAGTCTAATTGCGCACAGCAACAGCTCTGATTAAGACTTTTTGGGACTTGAGTAAGCACACAGGTACACACTGTATGTTATTGTGTAATTGAAACTCAGTTCAGTTAAGCACATCATTACTAGACCATTAACCTGACACTTTTTTAGGTGTAATATTTGTGTTTTGATTTTGTGTAAAGCTTTTGGAGTATAAACATATGTGTTTATAAATGAATAGTTACTGGTGCATTCATAACCAGTCTTTAATAGAAAAGTGTTTTTTTCCCCAGCATGACAGCCCCCAAAATAGACTGCGCCTTATACACCAGTGCACTTATACACCGTTTTTTTACGGTAATTCTTCAGTTTCAATCAAATGGGGAATGTTGGGTCTCTTTAAATTAAATTAAAGAGTATGCTCTAGACCTGCTCTATGTGTAAAGTGCCTCGAATGACTTTGGTTGTGTTTTGGTGCTATATAAATAAAGATTGATTGATTGATCGACTAAATAAAACCTCCCCCACCACTGAATAGAAACTGAAACATTGAAAAAACAGTTCCAATTTTAGCTTGTTAATAGTGAGACATTTGCACAAACTGACTGGAGTCTCTCTTACAAACTGTGATGCCCTCTGTCCAGTGTTTCTTGTGCTGACCATTTTGACCTGATATTGATAGAATGTGCGGTTTGTGAAAAGTGAATTTGGTCCAGTTTCTAATAGTGTCCATGGTTGGCCAAGGCACACAGCAGATAAAGTGAGAACTGCTACTCTGTTGGAATGTTTAAGTCAGGATGAGATGGAAAGAGGTTTATCAGTCAGCTCTGACGGGCTTTGAGTTCCACTTCACTGTCTTCTATGAGCTCGGAGGGCAATGGAGCATCTAGAAGGACTGAATGATCCACAGACACTGCAGGGAGAGTGAGATGGCGAGTCCTGGACAGCAGCAAGCCTCGGCACATCGCCCTCTGGAATCACTCCCAAAAATGACTTAACCCTCAAGTATAAGCATATAAATTGTCTTGATAACAATAGCAGAGCCTAATAAGTTGAATTGGAGTCAGACAATGAAAGGTCCCAGTGAAGACGAGGTTTTAATCAGACGCCATGATGGTGCTCCGTCCCCCTGGACAAAACTGAGACACTGCGATTGGGTTATTGGTCCCAAAATTAGATTTGAAATGCAGTGCTAATTATTTTCTTTCCTCCCACGTCTCTCACACCCCCACCCTCACCCATGATGCAGGCAAACACACACACACACACACGACTAGCTGCTTGTCATTGTAATTATTGAACGTGTGAAAAAGGAGAAAGGAAAGGGAAGATTAAAACAACATAACAAAACAAAAGACGATTTACATTTAGTCTATATATTCTACTATATGTAATATATATTAGTATATACTCAAGCCTTAAAAATGAAAAGCTCTTTTGCTGGACAGTTATTAATGTAAACTCTACAGTGAGCCACCAAATGTCTCATTAATTTAACGATTAAAAATACACTGGGGCACCTGCATTAAACATTTATCCTGCCAAGTTTGTGAAGTCAGCATTTGTTTCCTTCTTCTAAATTACAGCATCTCTGTGGAGACCTGTGAACATTTGAACCACATCTGTCCCCCCAAACATGTTTTTAGTCATTAACTATTACATTCACAGATCATGTTCACTGAAGCCGTGAGCAGCCTGTCTTATCCTAAATGTCTGAGAAGGTACAGTTGTGTTGAGTGCTAATTAGAAAATAGAAGCACAATGCATTGGATTTGCAGGTCTTTGGTCATGAAGCTTAGTATCTGACAAGTTGAAATTTTGATTTGATAAAAGATCAGATGATCACCAAAGCTATTAACTTTATGATGATTTAAGAGAGTTAACGTTCCAACAAATGGCTCGACTGAATTCTGAAATATTTTGGCAATCTGGTTACCCAAAAATGTAATGTCTTTTTAGTTTGATGTATTTAAACTTGCAAGTTTTGTGGCAAAAACCTGGAAAAGAAGACAAGATGTACTGTACAGTTAATACTTTGTCTAATTGTTATTTTTATTTTATTTTTCCGATTTTCGTATCTCTATTGATTATTTACGCTGGATAATGTTGATCTGATTATGAAGGAAGCTTCTGTTAATTTATCTAATTATCTAATCTTGTTGGTCTTTGTTGTTGTTGTTATTTTAAACGGCTTACACTGTACTTTAACCCTGGCATGTATTAATTTATGATCTCTTGTAAGCCCATGTGGGCTAGGCATATTGATAATACAAATCTCAATCAATCAATCAATGTATTGTTGTAGGGTTAAAGTCTGAAACAACAGGAAACTTGATTTAGCATTGTGTTTCTTCCATATCTATATATTTTCGAATACATGTGTTGAACTAAGCAGTGCATTTCAAATCACTGAATTAAAATTTAAACAATCTCTGTGTTGTGTAAAATAATCTGTAATTATATAAATCTACAATATACATAAATTCCTGATACGATATACAGTACAAGTGTGCAATGTTCCTGGGGTTAAACAGTAAGCTTGTAAGACAGAACAATCATATCAACACCACATATACAGTACATCCGAAAAGTATCCACACCCTTTCACTTCCCCCACATTTTGTTATGTTACAGCCTTATTCCAAAATTGATTAAATTCCTTTGTTTCTCATCAATCTACACCCAATACCCCTTAAATACAAAGCCAAAAAGTTTTTTTTTTTTAATTCTTGCAAATGTATTAAAAAAAAAAAGAAAAAAAAAAAAATATATATATATATATATTGCATGTACATAAGTATTCACTCCCTTTGCTATGACACTCACAATTGACCTCAGGTGCATCCTGTTTCCACTGATCTTCCTTGAGATGTTTCCACCTTGGAGTCCACCTGTAGTAAATTCAATTGAGTTGACATGATTTGGAAAGACACACACCTGTCTATATAAGGTCCCACTGTTGACAGTGCATGTCAGAGCAGAAACCAAGCCATGAAGTCAAAGGAATTGTCTGTAGACTACTGAGACAGGATTGTATCAAGGCACAGATCTACATGTAGGGAAGGGTACAAACAAATTCCTGCAGCATTGAAGGTCCTGAAGAGCACAGTGGTCTCCATCATTGGTAAATGGAAGAAGTTTGGAGATTGGAGAAGGGCCTCATTCAGGGAGGTGACCAAGAACCCAATGGTCACTCTGACAGAGTTTCAGCATTCCTCTGTGGAGATGGGAGAACCTTCCTGAAGGACAAACATCTCTGCAGCTCTCCACCAATCAGGCCTTTATGGTAGAATAGCCAGACGGAAGCCTCTACTCAGTAAAAGGCACATGACAACCCACTTGGCGTTTGCCAGAAGGCACCTAAAGGACTCTAAGACCATGAGAAACAAGATTCTCTCTCTCGAGATTGAATTCTTTGGCCTGAATGCCAAGCGTCACGTCTGGAGGAAACCAGGCATCTCTCATCACCTGGCTAATAGCATCCCTACGGTGAAGCATGGTGGTGCCAGCATCATGCTGTGGGGCAGAAACTGGGAGACTAGTCAGGATCGAGGGAAAGATGAACGGAGCAAAGTAGATCCTTGATGAAAACCTGCTCCAGAGCACTCAGGATCTCAGACTGGGGTGAAGGTTTACCTTCCAACAGGAAAACGACACTAAGCACACAGCCAAGACAACGAAGGAGTGGCTTCAGGACAAGTCTGTGAATGTCCTTGAGTGGCCCAGCCAGAGCCCAGACTTGAACCCGATTGAACATCTCTGGAAAGACCTGAAAATATCTGTGCAGCGACGCTCCCCATCTAACCTGACAGAGCTTGAGAGGATCTGCAGAGAAGAATGGGAGAAATACCCCAAATACAGGTGTGCCAAGCTTGTAGCTTCATACCCAAGAAGACTTGAGGCTGAAATCGCTGCCAAGGTGCCTCAACTAACGACGCTTTTCCACTACACCGTTCCAGCACGACTCGCCTCGACCCACCTCGGTTCTTTTTGCGTTTCCACTAGGGAAAGTACCTGGTACCTGGTCCTTTTTTAGTAAAATGTGATCTCGACACACTGCTGGCCGCTGATTAGTAGTTGTCGCTGGAAGAGTCATGAGCCGTCCCACACAAGAATCAAACCCGGCATTTTTAAATACCGGCAGCAGCGTTACAACCATAGTTACAACCATACGGCTCAATTTTCTTGCTTTGTGTGAGACAGAAAGCCTCATACAGCAGCAAGTACACCACTGCCTCAATGTCATCCATTGTTTATGTGTTCTGAGTCGCGTATAAAACGAAGTCACTGCAGTTTCGTGGAGCCGTGCTATGACAACCCTGCCCACGTTGAGTAGGTACTTTTTTGTAATGGAAAAGGTCTGTTCTGGAACCGTACCGAGTCGAGGCGAGCCGAGTCGAACTGTGTAGTGGAAAAGCGCCATATGTACTGAGTAAAGGGAGAGAATACTTTTGTACATGCAATATTTCAGTTTTTTATTTTTAATAAATTTGCAAAAATGGCTTTGTCATTATGGGGTATTGTGTGTAGATTGATGAGGAAAAAAAGGAATTTAATCAATTTTGGAATAAGGCTGTAACATAACAAAATGTGGGGAAAGTGAAGGGGTGTGAATACTTTCCGGATGCACTGTACATCAACACATAACACTGAAAGATCATCAACATAATGTAAATAACCATTAATAAGTTCCTTGGAAGCTTTTACACTGACATCCAAATAAGGGTTAAATCTACTAATGGCTAATTCTTCTTTAAGAGGTAGAATGTTTACTTTGATCAATTATTTAAGTGTTTTTGTGCATTTTCAAAGAAGAATCTCTTTTTTGTGAGTTGTGTCCAACTTCAGTATTTGTTGTGGTTTCCTGACACCAAGTGGTTCCTGATGATGCTAGAGACTGGAACAATGGGTGTCATGCATGAATATTTTCTTATTGTTCGGTTATATTAGTTCTTCCATGAAGCAATAAGAGGAACATAAGAACTTAATTTCTGTATTATATTTATGATATTTAAACCGACAATGAATTCAGAGAAGGATATTATAATTGTGGATGAATGCCACAAATGTTCTTCCTCATACACACATTGTAAGAGTGACTCTGACAGTACAAGGGCATGAGGCCTGCTACGTCTGTCATTTTATGAATAAAGCTTACTTTTATAAGTGTTGAATTGAGGTCGATCTCCTGGTTCCAGCCACACACATTGCACATAATCGGAATTGCTACATTTAGAAAATACTTTAGCAATGCAGTTATAAAGCTTTATATATTTTATTGTCACTCTTGTACACTGGACATAATGAAAGACCGTCCAACTATAATTTCACTGAAACTTTATTACTCCTACAACATATTGACCATTGTTTATAAACCTCATATGTTTTCCAGTTCTACCCCTTCATCCCATATACCTTTATCTCATCCCCCTCAATCTCCCGTTTAGTGCTACACCCCTCCCTCCCTCCCCACCTCTCCCTCTCACACACAGAGCGTGGGTGGCAGTGGGGAGGACGTAGCCACCTGGCCAAGCATGCAGGGATCCACATTAGCCTCCTGCTGTGCAAACGCCCTCCTGCATCCAACACTGACGCTTTAATTGTCATGGAAATCAGGCACATTTGTGTGTGTGTGTGTGTGTATGTGTCTGTGCAGGAGCTCCTAGCTGTGTGACTGATTGTGTGAGATTTTTTTTATGTGAATGTGTGTGTGTGTGTGTGTGTGTGTGTGTGTGTATGTGTGTGTGTGTGCGCACCTGTCTGGGTCTGAGCTGTATACCTTCTGCATATCCTATGGGATTTTTCATGATAAGGAAGTGTTTGTGATGTGCATATTTTATTGTCGTTATGCTGATCTGAATTGTGTGTGTGTGTGTGTGTGTGTGTGTGTGTGTGTGTGTGTGTGTGTGTGTGTGTGTGTGTGTGTGTGTGTGTGTGTGTGTTGTAGGTCGTGCCATAAAAGGCTCACAGAATCAAATCCTATTGTAGTGATACACTGTATAAAGTTATTAGTAAGAATGTTTTATGATGATTTTGAGCCTTTAGGTGAGCCTTTAGGTATTGGTCAGCTATGATGTAACACACACATAGAATCAGTACTGGTGTTCAATACTAATACTTCAATCAAAAACACATTTGTTCTGTCCAATGGTTAATATATGAGAACACGTCATGAGAACACGAACATGTCAGTGATATGAAGCATATTGTAAAGAGGCAAGTCTGCATAACTTCACTATACACAGTGCATTGATTCATGGATTTGTTGAAAATATTTTAGAAAATAGTTTTAAAAGCAACATCAGGTTTTTTAAAATGTACATTTAGTATTTTTGTTGGTTTTATATCATTTGAAATGACATTTGCACCATTTTTTTACCAAAAGTAAGACTGAATGCTCCTGAAAATGTCAAATGGTGTAACCACAAAAGAATGATAAATATTACATATTTTAGTGTAGTGGACTTATACAAATAATTACTTTAATAAATGTAAATGTTTCCTGATCTCCATGGTTACCAGATGAAATGTAATATTTAGAACAATTGTATTCCATTACCTTTATTTAATATAAAGTTATAATGTAAGATCATGCCAAACTAGTTGATATGGTGTTTTATTGAGAATTTACTGTTTTTAAGCAAGTTGAATTATTTGGTACAACGTTTTTATGGTTACATCAGTTAAACATTTTTGCCATAATCCTCTAATATATTCTCTCAAAATGGATTAAAAGCAGAAATTTTATGCTGAGTCCACAAAAAAATAATTTGTGCAAATTATTCATACATTTATTTTCTAATTTTAACTCCTTGACTGAACCACATAGACACAAAAACGGTCATTGATCCATGTATGGCATGTATGAATGGAAAGAGGAGACTGTCCGTGTTTCCGGGATATGAGAACCACAAAGTGATAATCTATCAAGGAGAACAAAGTTGAATTTACCAAATAGATGTTTATTTAATCATAGATGTCTTATGTAGCTTGTATACGCAGTTTATAAGTCCATTACTGTAGTAAATAGATAATAACTAATAAACAATTTCACACAGAGCAATGCTGGGTTGCACACAAGGTCACCAGATACCTCAAACTAATGACAATGATAAGGGTCAAAGCTAACAGGTGAGTCAGGAAGTCAATCAGTCAAAGTTTACAGGCCAGCACTAATGAGAAGAGCTCTAATTAGGCAGAGAAAGTAAAAACACCTGTGGCCTTGCATATGTAGTCCAAATGAAACACCATCATTAAAGTATGTCTTAAAGCAGCAGTCAGGTGTCCATATGAACAGTAAAGAGGTTTTCCTCTCTGTAATCATTCCTCCTGTTCATACTGACTATTAAAACATCTTCAAATGTGCTTTCAATGGAAGTGATGGAGGACTGTATCCACAGTGTGTCCACAGTCATTATAAAGTAGATGATCAGCTTCTATTGAGCTTCAGCAGTGTGAGTTAGTCATATCAAGTGATATCTGACACATTTACAGTCTTTTTAGCATCAAATTCCCTCTTAGTGTTTCCCTGTTGAGCTGTGGTGGAAGTATAGTAACAAAAAGACTTTGGTACTAAAAACACTGTAACGTTGAAACGTAGAAGATGAAGATTTGATTCATTTGGACGACTGAAGCTTCATATTAGCTTCAGATCAACTTTTAAATACATGTTTACACAGAAGGAGAACTGTGGGGTTAGTCCTCCATCACTTCCATTGTAAGTGTATTATGAAAGATGTTTTCATATGAAGTGTTATTTGCTCATGGTCAGTCAGTCAATCAATCTTTATTTGTATAGCGCCAAATCACAACAAAAGTCATCTCAAGGCACTTTACACATAGAGCAGGTTCTAAACCGTACTCTTCAGGTTTTAATTTTAAAGAGACCCAACATTCCCACATGAGAAGCACTTAGTGACAATGGCAAGAAAAAACTCCCTTTTAACAGGAAGAAACCTCAGGCAGAACCAGGCTCAAAGTGGGAGAACATCTGCCTCGACCGGTTGGGGTAGAGAGGAGAGAGAGGAAGAATAGGAGAGAGAGAGAAGCACATTGAAAATCAACATTGAAGCTAGAAGCTCCGGGACTGGAATCTGATTACCTGTGAGACAAGAAAGCACAGACAACTCCGGGGAAGAAGTTTAGGTTATTGAATGCATTAATAGTACATGAATGTTAATGGGTATAGATGGTGTTGCATCAGAGTCTACGGTTGACATTTTGAATGCTTTTTGTCATGGAAGAGACCCCCAGGTGGTTTCAAGGAAAAAATCCCACATTCAAATTCTTTGGCTGCAGCACTTCATAAAACATAAGGTAGTGTTATTGTTGCTGCACTCTATCTGTTAAAACGTCAATTAAATAAGGCTGGGCACCTTTCAGACCAAACCCAACAGAACCCATCTGGTCCTGCAGAAGTTGAGACCCAAAATAACCAGAGATTGTAATTTCTTCTTCTTCTACCAGCTGATTAGCCATGGGTTTAGTGGCAATACACACTGCACTCAACTAGCAACATGTAACACTGCAGTGCAAATAATCAATGATTGCCCTCCTGGTTAGAAAATTAACGTTGCCTTTTCTGAACATTGGCCAAATGAATCTCTTCTGGCTGAACTTGTCAAGAGTCCAAACAGTTATAATCCAGAACATTATTTTGTTGATGTGATTGTGCTCTTCTTTAAGAGTGAGGGTTGTAGAGGACGTTGTCATGATGAGGTCACAAGGTTTCCACAGCGGAAAAAAACTTCCCCAAATCACTTGGGATTTTAGATAGATAGATAGATAGATAGATGGATAGATAGATAGATAGATAGATGGATAGATAGATAGATAGATAGATAGATAGATAGATAGATAGATAGATAGATAGATAGATAGATAGATAGATAGATAGATAGATAGATAGATAGATAGATAGATAGATAGATAGATAGATAGATAGATAGATAGATAGATTGATACTTAATTAATCCCATTGGGAAATTCAGGTATCTCGCAGCTCACAGTCCATACATACATACATACATTCATAAATACACATAGATACATACTCAGTAATACACAACTAAAGATAAACAGATAATAACCAACCACTGAGTTAAAATATTAAAATGGTAAAAAGAGATAAAATGTGAGCATTTATGATAAAAAGTGTGTGTAGTGCAGTAGAATAAATAATAAAATGTTAAAGTGCCCAGTACTGAAGTGGGGATAAAGGGGTGGGGGGTGGAATTGGCCCCAGTCAGGAGCCCCTGTCCTCAACTGAGGCATTACACAGTCTAATTGCTGTTTGGACGAAGGACCCCCTGAAGCGTTCAGTCCGTGAGCGTAACGAGATGAACCGCTCACTGCCACTGCTGCTCTGTCCCACTAGGATGTGGTGGAGGGGCTGGTTGGCATTGTCCATGATAGCCAGTATGTTGTTCTGCATCTGCCTGTCCACCACAGTCTCCAGAACGGTCAAGGGTTAGGGTTAGGGTTAGGGTTAGGGTTAGGGTTAGGTTGCAACACATGACATTCATTGACACAAACAAATTGGCATAGAGTAAGTGAGAGATAATATTCTAATTAAATGATTTAAATGACTGTACTTCTTATTAAAATGCAACAACCCAGAAGAATAGGGGAACACTTTTACACATGCTTTATGAGTGTGAAATGACATGGAACCTATGGGAAAATAACAGAGGGGGTGAAGTTATCATCTCAGCAGACTCTATGGCGTAGGATGGTTGTAGGGTTGTTCTCAGACACTGGACAATATCATCTGGTTTAATGAATGGTTGGGGGAAATGACCAAAATATCCAGCTATGAGTGGTTGATTTTTAGGCTGACAGGTAAGAGGTAATTATGAAAATATGGGGTCTCTACTTGACTGTGAGAGTAAAGGAGATGATAGAGATTCTGAAAATGCTGACCCTGTGCAGCATGCAGAAATATGTGTGTTGTTATTTTTAATTTGGGATAAGTTTATTTATCTTTTTTATGTTAAAGTCTTTTTGTCCCCATTATTTGCATATTTTGTGTCGGGACTTTTGTTTTTGTTTTTTCTAGCCTTTGTTCATGTTAATTTTGGTCTTTCTGTTGCACCGTTAAAAAGCAATAACAAGTGAATTACAAAAAAATACCCAAGCCCAAAGCTTTATGGGAAAAAAATGGGTCAGGTCAAGATGCTGAACCCTAGTTCTGATATCCAGTTCCAGTAGTTCTGGCAAAACAGCCAGATGTGTTCACCCTGACATCAACAAATGTTTTATTTCTACTCTTTCCCCCCCCACCAGCAGTAAGCAATGTACACTACAAAACAATTAGAGTAACTGGTGCTGACTGTGGCTTTCACAAGTTAAAATGACACTCATTGATTAGTGGAGGCAAACTACATCAGCTGTCAGATACAAATTTAATCAGTCTTTCTTATCTTATTTGATAAAATGCTATCAACGCCCAACCATGCAGGCAGCAGATAAACACACCTGAGACTGCTCCAAAAATAAACCTGGCAACAACTGTTCTGTTTATTTCTGACATATAAAGAATACTGAGTAACTGTGGTCAGGGATGCAGCTCCAGCATACATGGTGGTCTGACAGGAACTCAACCGTTTTATATTTTAAAGTCAAAACCAGTGTTGACCCACTACACCAGCATGGTCCCCTCATAACTTGCTAACCTCTGGCTTTCTGAATTTAAACATCCTAATAAGTAGAAGCAGCCCGCTGCCTCGCCACACACATCACACACATCAAATCTCGCCTTTCCGCATCAGAGTGAACACCCAGCTAGATGTATCATCACACACACACACGCACACGTATACACACACACACACGCCCAGTAACAGGCAATCTGACCGACCTCTCGTTGCAACTGGCGCTTCCTTGTTGGAAATTAGAGTGTGGACAGCAGGCTAATGATCAATAGGCAGGCCCACTGGAGAGCCACCACTGGGGCTCATTAGAAGCTACATGTGGCCGCACTGTCACACAAGCACACACACACATACACACACACACACACACATACACATACAGACACATACATTCCCCAGAGAGACTTCATAATCAAACATTGCACCAACGCACACGTTCCTCCCACAGAGACCTGAAGACAGCGAGGAAAGAGAAGGCTGAGGCATTTACCAATCTGCATTTCTGGGTAAAAACAGCAGGAGAAAGTAAATACTGTCAACGCTTCATTCTTGATTAAAGTTCACACAGTGGGCACAAAAGTCTTATTAAGAGTTAGATTCTAATATATCTATGAATTTCATCTATGTATATAAAGGTCATATGTACATTGAGGGAAAAAAACAGAGCTGGGGAAGATATTATAGAGTAAGCAGGCTATTTTTAGCATTTTATAGAAGCATGATGTATTTTCTAGCCTGAAGAAATGTTTCATTGAATAGCTTGTAAGTAGTTAATAAGGGTTAGAGTTCATGTAAGAATTGTGTTTATCTTCTAGCATTCTGAATTGATTCACACATGCCCAAAGTGTATTTTTGTAATAAAATTAATTAAAAATGTTATGTTGAAGGGGTAAAAAAAAGATGGAACTTAACCACGAGGGCAGTGTAACACTTGGACGGATAAATATCTTGTGGTTCATTTTAGATGTACTGTAATTACTTGATAATTGGATTTGCGAGGCAAAGGTGAAGTCATTAGTCAATACTTCATACACCATCACCAAGAGACTGATATTAAAGGAGCAGAACACTGAACTCCAGCACTAACAAATGAGAGCGGCCAGCCAACACATTCACCAGTTCAGTCAAATCTGGTGGCCCCGAAACAATTGGTTTCATTTCTGAAATTCTGAGCCGCACAGAGTTTAGTTTTTTTTCCTGGTGCTAACAGCAGCAGACACAATGTTAATAACAACAGCACACATCAACTTCTGTTTCTACAAAAAAAAAACACGTAACTAGATGAAGTTAGTCTGTGAATGATACTTAACTTATTATTTATACCAGCAGGAGATTGTAACATGGGTTAAAACTTGTTGTAAGACCTTTTTTAACATTTAAGAACTGTAAAAATACTTTTTCTTTTAGCCTGACATTTGATATCTTCCTCTAATGTGACCCAGAATATAATAAAAGGAAATATATCTGACACATATTCATCCAAAATGTCAAGAATAATCATTCTTCACATTTAATATATTTTGTTGAAATAGTTTTATGTAGCATTGGACCATGATACAGTGTCTTTTATGTATTTTTAACATAAAAACTAAAGAATAAACTCTCTCTGCTCTCTGAAAGCTTCATTAAGGATAAATCATGTTTATCTGTGACTGATGAGCTCTTTATGAATGGTTTGTGGTTCAGACGTTTGTTATAGAGACTAATTATGTGAGGAAATACTGTGACACATTCTTATAATTATCTGAACTGTGAGAAGCTATATTGACCAAAACTGCTGTGTTTACTGTGTTACATGGTTATATGTGTCATACAGTATAGTGACATTAAAAGGCTAGTGCACTCAAATTCCAAAACAACTTTCAAGCCATGTAGTTTCATTGTAACACTGTTTTTGGAAAGATATGTTTTGTTTTTGAATTGATATTTCTCATTGCTCTGACCAACAGTTAAATTCATTTCTCCATTGTATTGAGTCAGAAATATAAGAGACACATATCTCACACCCTGGGCAAATAAACCCCAAACTATCAGCATGGTGAGATATACCACCAAAGGTTAGGGGGTATATATTATTATTCATATTATTCAGAGTTCAGTCATTCGTTTAAAACTCGTGCATGCCATTGAAGTCAAAAGTCAAAAGTCAAAGTGTCTTTATTGGATGAACGAGTTAAAGATTTAATGACATTAGATGTTAAAATGCTCAAGATAAAATGTTCTGTAATTAAAACACATCCACACAGAAAATAATGTTGATGTGAAAGTAAAATACATTTGATACATAAATAGGTAGAAACATGTTCCTCCTTCCCTGACCACTAACACCAACTCACTGCAGACAGGGTGAAACCAGCAGCCCTCTGACACATTACAGCTGGCATTAAACTTCAGCCAAAGTCTTCATCTTCACAAAGCTTATCAACCTAATGGACAGTATGACAGCGTGAGATATTTGGTTTCATGGTACCAATATTAAGACAGAGGAACCTGCAAGCTGTAGTGGAGGAAACGGAAACACACTCCAAAGGGCCCATTTACAAAAGATGAAGGACTGTATGAGTGAAAGTTTTGAGGGCAGGCCACCAAAGCCAACTACTGTGCTTTGTTTTGGTCACGCATCATTTTGTTATTTTTGAGAATGTGCCACAGTTGATTTCAGCTTCAACACAACGCTGGAACAATTGTTTCGTTCAGGTGCTGCCTTTCAACTGTTACAGTAATGTCCATGTGTTCATGGCTTCATAGGAAGCTCTAACCTATTTAACACTGAAGTCAGCTGCAAAACAATGCTGAATACATGAGATGAATTACAGTTAGATAAAGCATTTTGGCAAGTGTTTTATTCATACTGTGTGTCAACTGCATGTCCAAGCAGACATTTAAAGTAACAAAAAATGGTGGAAGCAGGAGATTAAAAAAAACAAACCCAAAACTTCCAGAGCTAGTATCTTGTTTTTTCAGGGAATATTATTATTTTTTTGGATATGGCATAAGCTGTCATCTCATTACCTATGTATAGAATTTAGAAAAAGAAAAGAAGAAACCAATAACTTCCAGACTTTATCATCTCTCACACACACAACCTCAACAGAGCAGTTACCAAAAAAAGCACTAGGTACCAGGTACTATCCCTGATGGGAAAAAAAAGAAACAAAGAGTCTTTAAATTCCAGGATTTTTCTATGGCATGTCTAACTCTTGTTGGTTAAAGGGGCACTCCACCTATCTTTAATATACAATAAATATCAGTTTTATCAACACAAAGTTGGGGTTTTCAGTCCACATCTGCTTCTATTTTAATAAATTAAGCTATCTATACACATCATGGCTGGAGTGTCACACCTGCAATAGATGCAAAAATTCAACCAGTTTATTTTATCCACAGTAGATCTCCTTCATATGCATGTCTGTCTATATGCCCTTGGAGGACACACACACTGGATGTAAGTACACTACTGCCTGAGAGTAGTCTATTCCCCCAAACATACACCTCCACCCATCACCTCACTCCCTGTCTCAGCTATCACACACACACACACACACACACACACACACACACACACACACACACACACACACACACACACACACACACACACACACACACACACACACACACACACACACACACATCCCTATTTAGGCAAGGCTGGGGATTAGCGTTGCCCTTTGTGGATCTGACATTCACCAATTGGACTTAATTAGCAGTGCTGAGCCTGCCACTGACCTTTTGTCATGCGAGCTGTCATTGAAAACCTTTCTGTTGACTTGAATGGGGAATGCTATTTGTTAATGTAATCAGAGACCACCGGGCTCAGGCTGGTGCATATAGCCAAGCATTGTCTTCTCGTCTGTCTGAACAAAGGTTTACTGGCAAGATTAGATCATTGACCAATATATGGAGCACATATTGGCTTGTTAATAAAAACTGAGAATCAGTCAGTGTTCACCTCTATGGTCAGCATTGACTTCCTTGAACTAAATAACTGCCTACAGTGTTTCAGCCACTGGTGCACTGATGGAATTAGTGGTGTGGAAATGTGCATTATACTGAATCTATCCAGACAACAGCTAAACGTGGATGAAGTGTTGAGTTTATGTTAACAGAAAACAAAGCAAACACATCAGTTAAATCTAAAATGTGAAGAGGCCCATCTTGAGTTCACTGTCAATATAATCAGATAAGATTGTGCTTTGCTGGTGAATTAAAACATATATATTAAACATATATATATATATATATATATATATATATATATAAATATATATATATATATATATATTTTTTTTGCACAATTAATCCAAAACACACACACACACACACACACACACACGTGTTTGATGTTTTTGACATCATTTAAATAAAATTCTACTTGGCTCCTTTTGTTAATAGTAGAGCCAATATTACTGATTATACAGCGTAGGAAAATAGTAATCAATCTTAAAACATTATTTATTAATTTTTTTCTGTTGTTATCTACCTTTAATGAACATAAGCAGCAGCCGCCACAACTTGAGGTTGAAGCCAAAGCAGAAGTACAAAGAAGGCCTGACAGAAGATTTTCTTTTTGAGGCAGCTGTGTTGATCCAGTTCTACACTGTCTCTATCGAGTCCATCTTCACATCATCAATCACTATTTGGTACAGTGCAGCAACCAAATAGGATATTTACGTATCACATTTAATTTTTGCACTTTGTCACCATTTCTTGGCCTGTGTGTCATTTCAACATTTATATCCCATTTCAAAACTCTTCTATTCTGTAAATAGATTTTACACCAAGCAAACGCAAAGAGACATTGTTTGTATACTTGCATACTTGACTCATAAACAGACTGACTCAGATTCTGATTTGGTGTCACCCAGTAAGCTACTGTTAGCTTTGGTCCCAGGTAGGGAACACCATATATTCATTGATTGAAAGGTCCTGGCTCCAAACAGAAAAGATGGCACTGACCATAAGCTGCCAGTCTAGGCTTCAAATCGGCTTCAATGCCAATCAACAGGTGACATCACACCTTGCTACATCCAGCATTATATAGATTCTATGAACAAACACTATTTCCCATGAGCCCTAAAACATTTAAGGGGCTTTTCCACTATACAGTTCTAGCGCTACTCGACTCGTTTCTTTTTGCGTTTCCACTAGGGAAAGTACCTGGTACCTGGTACTTTTTTTTATTACCTGCTGTGGTGAGGTTCCAAGCGAGCCGAGCCGATACTAAATGTGACGTCGTTGAGTACGTTGAGTAGGTACTTTTCTGTAATGGAAAAGGTCGTTCCTGGAACCGTACCGAGTCGAGTCGAGCCGAGTCGAGCCGAGTAGTGCTAGAACTGTATAATGGAAAAGTGCCATTAGAGTTAAACATCACGGCTAGACAGAAGAGGCAAGAGACAAGGGATGGTGTTAGCTCAAACATGTGTAGCAGGACAGGAAGGACTGAACGCTGTGGATGTTTATATATTTTTTTATATTATATAATTTCTTTATATTAATGCAGTTTCTTCTAAAGATTTGACCTTTTTTCATTTTTTATTCCAGGATTTATTTATTTTTCAGAAAGGCAGTTGAAAGAAACGCTGAATGAGCGATTGCGTTTAGTTACAGAAGCTAGTTGAACCAAAGCTGGCCCTGAAGTAATGCCAGGACTTCAGCTCTTTATTCTTTATTATATATTTTTGGCTCCAAAGGGCAGCATGACAGTAAAAGTTTGGGCACCACTACCATAACTGCAATAATGGCCAAAAGTACAAAAATAAAAGCTGAAGTTGAAAGAAAGTGTTTAACTCGTGAATCTGTTGTGTAGGTCACACTGCTTTAAAGAGCCACAAAACCTTAGATATTTAATGTGTGTTAGTTCCAATGAAATGTGAATGAAAAATGTAACCTGTGATCAAGATACTGAGACCTGGCACAAAATATTCGCAGCTGTAATAAAAAAAAAAATATCAGCACTGACCTGCAGAAAGACACAAGTTGACCCTAACTCTTCTATCATCAAAGCATGCTCTGAGTGGGAAAACACAATGTACATCTCTATTTGGGCTGCTTTGTGTGTCTGTCTGTCTCACACACACACACACACACACACACACACGCACACACACACACACACACACACACACACACACACACACACACACACACACACACACACACACACACGCACGCACAAAGCAAAGAGCGATTCTCATAAAGCCACAGTGTACACTCCACTCTCCAACAACAAAGAAAGAAATGTTGACTCAATGTTCTTTCCACTTAAATGCAATTCCTCCCTTCTCTCTCTCGAGCTGTCGTTCCTATTACCATTGAATTATTTTGCTTGTGTGGACAACTGCTAAACGCATCAGCCCGGCCTCCTCCGCAGAATCAATTCTGCATGCTTACCAGCTGGAATTTTTCAATTTACACGCCCTGAAAAACAATCCCAAATCACTAATCATCGCAGCATTGTTCACGCTGTTTGGCTGGCTGCTGTGCTCTTTGTGTTTTCTCGTCGTAGGTTGGCATAACATTGGACTGTATTGAGGCAGGCAAGTATGTGTAAGTGTTTGTGTTCTCTGTGGTTGTGGTTGTGTGTGTGTGTGTTTGTTTGTGTGTGTGATTTTGCAGTGGAGGGGGATTAATTGGGCTGAGAGCAATGCTTTCTGGATAATGTCCTGCATATGCCAGGGAAATGGCACTGTTGACGAGAGCTTGTGTATTGCTAATATCCGGTTGGAATTTAATTTGGGCTCTAATAATCAGGGCCATTATGGCGACACACTGGAAGAGATAGAGACGGATACGGCTGTCTTTCTGCCTTCGACCAGCAGCCCGAAGGTAATAACATGTTATCAGCTGCAGCTGGAAGCGGGAATGCTTGCAGGTGGGACTGGAGGTAATGTCAGGGTCCAGACCTGACCTGCTAGGGATCGACTGATGTACAATTTCAGGGGGTTGATGTTGATTATTTAAATCAAACATGCAGAAAAGCCAATAATAAGACATTCTCGTAATAATAATAATAATAAAAAATACAATTACTAGTACAGAATGATGTTGTTAACAGGTGGAGGAGTCAAGAGCAGTTGATTATTTTGTGCCTTATTCTGTGGACTTCATTTTCCTGCTCTGTGCAAATTGGTATCATATCTGTTGTGATTGAGGTCTGCTGTAGCAAGCTAAGGATGAACTGTCTTAAAGAACCAACGCAGGTGTGTTGCCAGTAATGGGCTGGGCCGCACTGGTCCACCCACATTACTCCCATTTTCATCAAAATACATTTAGTAACAAAAGATATAAGGTAGCTGGAGGCCTATAGACCCTTTTATGTTTCTATAATAATATATATATTTTTCCTGTTGTGTGCGAGCCTGCATGTAAAGGTAATGGAGTGGACCCAGTCGACACATGCTTGTTAGAATTGTCTCTAGCAGCTCAACTACTAAAAACTGCTGTTATGTTACTTAACAGGACAAAGGAAACTCTCCAGAAGGAACAGAATTAAACTTTTAAATTATGAAATATTTTTAGGCAGCTCTGACGGGGTTCTAGATTAATCAGGAGCACGACTACTTTACTCCAAACAATGTCACTGTATGAACTTAGACTGTATGTGCGACCTTTTGAATGTGTAGATAAACACGAAACATGAACTAATATTAGCTCCTTACTAATACTGCTGCCATGTCGGTACATTTAAATAGTCAATGATTTGACGCTGCTGTGGCTTGTATGTAAATGTGCACAGCATCTTGTGCCCTATAGACCAATTGCACTCACACCAATGATAGCCACATGCTTTGAGAGAGTGATATTAGCTCATATAAAATGCTGTTGTGCTGCTGTGCATTATTAAATATATAATATAGGGTGATTTGTGAGTGCTTTACTCACTCTAACTGCATTAAAAGTTGTATTTTAATGGTCATTTAAATCTGTAGTACATGAGAAACAGTAAAAGCAGTCTGTGTGGACACCTCTGTAACAGTGTCAGTACTAAAATGTGGAGTAAAGCATGATATTTTTTACATTGTCCTGTACAGAAAGGTAGTCATTCATGAGTAGTGGTTGTGTTGCTTCCTCTTGTATTTGGCATGACATTGAGTAGCATGGAAACATGAGACCTGAGCTTGAAAGCAGGTGACACACGACAAAAGTGAATCGGAAACGCTGGCTTCACTGTAGTGTGCACTGCACTGAGAGGTGCCAGTAGAGTTAATGGAGCTGTGTTTCAATCTGATCATTCACATCATAAAAGAATCATCATAATTATGAGATTCTTTTTTTTTTTTTTAGTCAGTCAAAGAGGAAAGCCCTGTGAGGTTGGCATTTCACTAGTTTAAAATTGGAAACACATATTTGGACATGAATAAGCCTTAGAAATCTTTTATATTTGGCTGTTTTGCCGATAACTCAAGACTATTACAGAATTACATTACCTTTTTACATGTGGGATGAAATGATTTAATTAAACAAGCATTTATATTCCAAACATTCTGAATGTAGCTTTGATCAGTTGCACTCTCTAGTGCACTTTGAGCTCAGGCCTTTTGCATTAGGTTGAAGCTAAAGTAAGATATACAGTGGAGTTGGGATTTTCCTTTGCATTTGAAGAAATCATGTTTAATCATTGAAGTATCCGTTCTTTTGTGACATTTAAAAAAAAAAAAACATACAAAAAAATGCACATTTTATGTCAATTTGTGGTCAGGTTTTTAGTTAAATCCGTTAAAGTTGTATTGTCCAAAGTTTGCAAAAGCATAAAGCTAATCAACAATTCCCTGTTGCTTGAATACAATTATCTAAAATAGACATCTACCACAGTCATGATAAATTATAAGATTCACAGCTTGATCCTTGGCAGAGATCTGTTCAATGCAGTGGTACTAACTGTTACAAATGATGCCTGGATTAGAAAAGTCTTTCAGTCAATCTCATTTGTTTAAATATGTGTATCCCCAGGTGCGTTTCCAACTAAGGCACTCATTTACCATCCATATTTACACATATCCAAACACTCAAAGCGAACAGCAAATGAAATATATTCAAAAGGACCCTCGTCGTGTGCTTCTTTTGTTGCAGAAACTGAAAAAGTTTATTCAGGAAAATGTATTCAAAATATGCAACTTATGACAATGTACACAAGTTAAGTTAGACAAGTGCAGGTCTTACATAAAACTACAACCATTGGAAACATGCAGTAAAGTAAAGTGCAGCATAGGTTGTAGTACCAGGGCACTAATGAGAGGAAGGACTGTTCTGGTCAGTACAAACCTTTAAAAGAAAGCGCAAAATTGTCTGGTAGCAGCATACTGTATGTCATGATGCTGTGTGATGTTTGTGATGGGACAGTGTTCCAGACCTGTTCAAGGAGCTTGTCCTCTTGCAACAGCTAACACAAATCCCTGGTACCAAGCACTTCTGATACTGAGTGTGCAAATTCCCTTCACTTAACCCTTACATATTGTTCAGGGGCAAATTTGAGGGTCATTTTTAAATGTGAGTGCTGCAAATTAGTCTACAAATTAGACCTGTGTTTATTAAAAACATTAAAAAATCAGCATTCAAACATGTATTCATCATATTCCAAAACATGTTCACCTGGACCATAAAACATTGATTGTGAATGGCTGTTTCCCATAAGTTTAATCAAAGGATAATTAAATGACTGATGGGCAATTTTTCTGTTACTATACTGACCACAGCTTATGCTTTTGTGTTTTGAGTGAGATTTGAACATTTTTTGGCAAATGATGCTATCTTGGTAAGTCGTTTAGGAACTTGAAGGTTATATACATTATGAGGTAGTGTGAAAAACAATCTTCTTGTTTCTTATCCGTTATGATCTGGGCTCTCACAGCATTGGTGATTTCACAGGAAACTACAGTTCTGTCAAGTACTTGCTCAAGTATTGGCATGTTGCCTCTTGAGGAAATGGATAGACTCACTTTAGACTTTCCCTCATGCTCAGTTTAATTCTATGATGATGCTATATGATGCAGTCGACAGTCAGGGGAAAATGCTGTGAATGGCCTTAAAATGGACTCAGTTTTACATCTTTGACACATTCATTTTATAGAGCAAGTTTTACAACTGCGTAATCAGGTACCACCAGGTGCCACCCAATGGTATGTTTAAAGGGCCGTCCACTCTGAGAATGATGACTATAAATGTATAGTTTTAAATATCACTCTACCACATGTGGATGGAGGAGTCCACACTACAACTATAACGATAACGATAGAGGAGAACGATATCGTTGGATAAAAACGCTGACAGCCAATCAAAATCCTTCCTATAAACCATACATCACAACAAAATCTGCTTTCCGGATTTATCATTTTAATTTGACTGATGCATTTATATGTTTTTTGTTAGTTTTTTTCTTCGCTCCTCACTCACCACGGACTGACACACTGTAAATTGAGCAGAATGACACCCAGAGGTGTTTTCTTTAGATAGGTTTGTCTCTCTTTATTATACAAAGCTGCTGGAACTTTGTTCTCAATTATAATGTAAAAAAAAACAAAGTTAGCAGATCTTTGTAAGCAGATCTGTGCTCACAACCCTGTGTCACTGCTGCAGCTGTGCACTTTTACAATCACACATGCTGTAGGTGTGTCTGAAATATTTCTGATTCAACAAACTGAATCAGCACACACCGCTCATCAATAATTTGCTGCAGACACAGCTGGAATGTGCAACAACTCAATTGTAGAATAATAAAAACAAGCATATCTAATGCAGTAGTTCAAACATTCAGAATGTTGTGTACCTGAAGCTCCATATTATACATTTGAAATTAAGTGATTTTAGTGGGTTTTTCAAGATTAATTGGCACTGGCCTTTAAAAAGAGTCATGTGGTGCGACCATGATTCATCTTGAAATAAATCAATTTAGTTAACATGCTTCACATCTTTTTTTACAAGTTTTCAGTAATATAAAGTGTTTGAAAACAAAGTATTTGCATTTTTTTTTTAAATCTTTGTAAATGATGGTCTTTTATTTATATAAGATATTTCAAGATGAATCATGGTCGCACCAAATGACTTTTTTTTCAGGCCAGTGCCAATTAATCTTGAAAAAACCCACTAAAATCACTTTCAAATTGTAATATGAATTGTCAGGTACACAACATTCTGAATGTTTGAACTACTGCATTAGATATGCTTGTTTTTATTATTTAAAATTGAGTTGTTGAAAATCCTTATACGTCATTGACCCATCAGCATCATTATTGTCCTTAACAAGGTAGCAAAGCCTAACTCTACCAAAAATCATCCTGCTCTAGTACCTTTTCTTTCAGTATTGCTCAGACATAATGCAAGAGATTATATGAACAGTGGAAGTGGAGATATTTTTTAAAGGCAAGCTGTTATACTGTGATAACTAAATGATAATGTTAACAAAAAAGTCATAATATTACAAGATAAAGTCAATTTGGGAACATTTGGGGAGAGTTATGCTGCTAAGTCATTCAGTCGTCAGTACTGAAACACTGCAGAATGTGTTTTTTGTTGTTTTGTCAAAAACAAATTAATCTCAAAACTCACTTAGATTAAAACATTATAATTTCTGTGCTTTATCCCCTGTGAGGAACAGCCGACTACCTGTACAGGACTGTTCAACAGGTCTTGTAAAGGACATTTCTAATTGACTTGGACATTTCTAATGTAGAATATATAGGTAAATGAATCTGCGTCTCTTAAGATCTCATACGAGTGGTTCTTGCATGAGTCCTATTGTTTTGTCTCTGTCCTGGAAAATAAATGAAAAAGTATTTTGACATAACATTTTAATACCAACACGAGTTGCCTTTGTAAATGCTTTAAAGTAATGGCCACTATGTGAGCCTTTGAGCATGGGAATGGGATTTTTCTTTATACCTTTGAACCTTGCCATTTCCTGTCTGGTTCTTGCAGAAAATCTCCAGGCACTGTACCATCATGCTGTGGGCTGATTGATCACTTCGTTCCACTCACACCGATTTAATGTTGTTAAGAAGGCAGTATAACCAATCAGGTGGCCATTTCCCATCCATCCCATTCCATCTGAGGATTTGTCTTGTTAATGTCTGAGGCAGCCAGTTTAACTAGAAGAAATTCCCCAGACTATGGGATATGGCACACACATACACACTCACACACTAGCCCTTTCTGACAAATTAAATAAAACTTAAGTCATTGATTGTTGTTATTTCCCTAAACTTTTTTAAATGGTTTACAGGTTTCCAATTCTTAGCTTTGTGGCTAGAGAGAAAGAGAGAGAGAGAGAGAGAAGTAACAGCAGCATCATTATTGACTAAATATGTTTGAAAAACACACAAACCATTGGGAGGCTATTCTTCCCATAAAAGCCAAACCTTCATTTATTGAGAAACATTTCACTGAGAGGAAGCTTCTCTTTTGCAGGAACACGCTGATCATATTCATACAGTTACACACATTCACACCTGGAAGCTTCCCAGTACAACCACACTCTGATCCGCTGACTACTGAGCAGCTCCACTGGAGCAGTTGGAGGTTGGTGGCCTTGTGAAAAAGTGATTTTTCCCCTTTACTAACCCAGAAGTATTATGTTAGTCTGGGGATTAAACCAACAACCTTCACCAAAGCTTGCTTCTCTACTTTAGGCCACCACTGCCCCACTGTAGTCATTTAAGTCTTTAACCTCTGTGTCGTCCTCCCTTGTCAAATTGACCCCATCTGTTTTGACTGTTCCTTCTTTACTTCCTTCCGTCTGTCCTTCCTTCCTCTCTCCTGTCTTTCTTTCCTCCCTTCCTTCTTTCCTCCCCCCTACCTTCCTCCCTTCCTTCTTTCCTTCCTTCCTCCGTTCCTCTTTTCCTTTCTCCCTCCCTCCTTCTTTCTTTCCTCCATCCTTCCTTCCTTCTTTCATCGTCATTCCTTCATCCCTTCCTTCTTTCCTCTGTCCTTCTTTCATTCCTTCCTCTTTTCCTTTCTCCCTCCCTCCCTCCTTCCTTCTTTCCTTTCTTCCTTTCCTACCTTCCTTCCTTCCCTCCTTCCTCCCTCCCTCCCTCCCTCCCTCCTTCCTTCTTTCCTTTCCTCCTTTCCTTCCTTCCTTCTTCCTACCTTCCTCCCTCCTTTCCTTCCTTCTTCCTCCCTTTCTTGACTCGAGGACAACAGGAGGGTTAAATGTTGGGTTCCTGGTGGAAACACATCCATGTTCAGCGGTTTGCCTCTGTAGTATTACGTGCCATTCTGGATATTTAAAAAAACCCCAACAGATTTTCTCAGTTCTAATTGTGACTTGGATGTTGACATGAACACTATTTACATGTTGGAAACTCAATCTTACTCAATATGAATGCTGTAAAACACTGATAGACAGGTTAAAGCACAGGTCCAGTTTGCTTGTACAGGAACAAGTAGCAGTCTAGAGGTTTGGAGCTCATTGAGAACCTATCAATGTACACAACAAGTGTTTGTTCTCAAGGATATACACACAGCAGAGCTAGTAAGGGACAGGTTTTGCTTGATATCAGAATAAAGGGTTTGAGCCTATATTTAGGAAGTTAATTCTGTTTTCATACTGTTTTGTAACACGGTTACTAGCAGCGTTCATTCCTTGAGAGAGATCATATGGTAGGTGGTTGGACGGTTGGCTTGTGTGTGTGTCTCTGGAGGTATCCAGTCCTACTGTCAATAAATGGAATAATGAATACAAATAATAAATGGTAACAAGAAAAATTCAAAAATGGAAATAAAAATAGAAAGTCCTCCTGCTAAGATTCATAGCCACTTATTTACAGTGAGAACGGTACATTAAATTAAACATGGTCATAACAGTACAGAGTGTTGTTATATTGCGTGTTAGAACTACTCACCTATGAAATGATTCCTCGTGCCTTGGTATTGCCATTTATTTCTCTGCAAAGGCCAGAATCCTGGTCCCATATGGAGGTTAAGGGTAAGCTGAAGGTGAACAGGGACACTCAATATGTTGTCATGACAAACAATGTTGTCACTGTCCATGACATTAAGTAGATTATACTCACATGTTAGACTGACTACTGTTAAATCAGTCACTTACAGTCACAAGCTTCCAAATGTTTCAGGAAATGTATGAAACTACAGCATCTTCTGATATTTTGAGCCTTTTTCAAACAGCCTTTCTATCTTAACTCTCATTGGCCAACACACCTTCTCTGAAGACTTCCATTTGTCCTGCATAATGTCCACAAGCTCCATGCAGTAAATGCAAGGTCATGGTGTTGAAACGTATACTAATAAAAGCCAATACCCTTCCTCATAACTCTTCTTTCCATTATCTGCCACTGTGTTCTGTTTCCTATTCATTTCCTCTTTTCTTCTTTTGTCTTTTGTGTTTCCTGCTCTACCACCTCTGTCTCCCCCCCTCCCTTCCTCAGCTCAGTGCAGTCCGATTAAGGACAGGCCAGGCTGGATTTGGTTAAATTGCCCTCATCCTCTTCTAGTCCTCGTTATGGCTCAAGACTCTGGTGCCAATAATAATGATTTCTTGGCCTGAGCCACTGTTGAATTTAGAGAAAATTGCAGTGAACAACAGGGGAGCTGGTGGCTCTAAATGTTTAATTAGGGCTGGAGAAAAAAAAAGGATCAATCAGTGTGACCATGAGGGTTCAGCCAATATGGCTGTCTGAAGGCTGGTTGTGTCATTTCTGGACTATAAGAGGTAAGCTCTGAATACCTAAATGACTCAATTCCTCCCACAGAATTCATGGAGAAAAGAGCATTCACTTAGATAGTACCACAGTACAACTCAGCACACTGGTTAATGAACAGTCTGATCACGCCCTTTGCATTTACAGCTGGCATTTCTCCTCTGCATTGTGATCCAGTCTCATCTCTCCTGTGCTCTATGCAAAGCAGGTGAGTAGGTGGAAATGTGGCATTATCAACAAAAACAAACATGGCAGGTGCAGTTTCATAGGTGAGGTACTGTACGGCCTGAATTCACCTCTCATTTCAGGCATAAAAGTGTGGCATTTCATTCACAGGAGGCAATTGTGTTCAGCAAGTCTTCAGCAGCAGTGAAAGTGTCTAGAGGTAGAGGAAGAAACAAACATCACACATAGCAGATCATGTGGGAAGCCTTCACTGAAGCTGCATGGTTGGAAAACAGTCAAGTCATGTGAACCTATTTACTTTATGTATTTATTTATCATCCTGCATGTTCTGTATTATAGGAACATATGTAGAATATTAAAAGAATATAATAATCTGAGCGTTTATGGCCTAGATGCTGTTTTGCAACACTCATCAACTGAATGTTTAAAATGGGAAAAAGCAAACATTACATTGAATTATATGTTACATTTATAACATCATCATCCAGTCATCATTTCAGCATTTCATGACAGAATTGCATTTGTATTTGAGCATTTAATTTCTACACTAACTATTGGTTTCACTGAACTAAAGTTTTCCTTTCTTATTTTTTCTCTCCTTACAGCAAAATAAGTTTTTCTGTCACTGTAAAATGGGGAATAAAAAAAAGATTCTCAAGATCATTGCCTTTATAAAAACTGCAGTGGGTCTAAAACAATGTTGGTACCATCACAAACTATCTGTTATGAATCATTAATGAGCTGCTTCAATTTGCTTGTAAAACACAGATTGTTGGTAATGCAACTCTAAACAATATTGGTAGAAAAATAAATGAAATTTGGAACACTTGAAGTAGAAAAAACAACAACTAATAAACATAAAATATGTTGCCTTAACAACCTGCCTACTTTTACAAGATTCAACAATAAATGTTTCCAAGTGTGTCTTCAACAAGCTGATCAGGTGTCCACATGAACAGTCTCCCTGTTCATACTGACTATTAAAACATCTCCTTCAAATGTGCTTTCAATGGAAGTGATGGAGGACTAAATCCACAGTGTGTCCACACAGTCATTTAAAAGTAGATGTAAAGCTTCTATTGAGGCAAGGTAAGGCAGTTGTATTTATATAGCGCACCTCCCCCTTCATATTAGCTTCAGATCAACTTTTAAATACATGTTTACACAGAAGGAGGACTGTGGATTTAGTCCTCCATCACTTCCATTGTAAGTGCATTATAAAGGGATCTTCTAATGGTCAGTATGAACAGGAGGAATGATTATGGAAAGAAAAATGTGTTCATTTGGGTAACTGACTGTTGTTTTAAGACTGACTTACTGAATTAACATATTGAAGTGAGTTATTAACCTGTTTTAAACAGTGTAGACCTAGTCTGGTCTGCCAATGACCAAACACGTTTTGATCTCTTGATCTGATATAATATTTGTATTGGTTTTGACATCACTTTGACTATACAGTAAACATGTGCACTATCCAATCAAGAAAGTGGCCACATACTGTCTGTAACACAAGCATACGTTGTTTTTCTCATAGGATAGAAATGCCTCACAATTTAGCTATTAGACCTGTTGTACAGTAAGACAGTATTCTGTAATGAAATTTGGAATCATCTCTAAAATTCTAGGATGCTGTCTGTGACCTAAAGGCCCTGAGCTGACCTCTCCTCTGCTCCGGTCCTCTCCACTGCTGTTTAAAACAAGTGCCAGAGAGCCAGCATGCCACAAGACAGCGGCATCACTCGGATGAATATCAAAATACCCCTCCACCCCCCCCCACCCAGAGGATTTCAGAGGCTGAGTCCCTGTTTTGTTACACCCCCCCAACCCATATCAAGGACCTGTCAAAAAATTAGTTCCACCTCGATTCACTCACCCTCCTCCTCCTCCTCCCAGCCCCGTACCCCAGGCCCGCCTTCTTCCCCTGCTCCGTGCGATAGCCGATCACTCGTGGATAAACACTGCTAATATGTGCCCGCGAGTAATGAGGGGCCGATGGAGCTCTGCCACACCGCCGAGAAGTAGCGGAGAGAGTGACGGAGAAGGTGATGGAGAAAGAAAGAGAGAAGAGTAAGAGTGGGGGAGGGAGGGCGATGACAATAACCTTGACAGTTAATTATCTGGAGAATATGGCAATCAGAGCAGCAATGAGTGTTTCTGAGCGTCTCTCTGTTATTTGGTCCTTGGGGACGTGTCGTCGAATTCATTCGACAGACAATCTGCTGAAGGCTGAAGGCCTCGCAGCTCCTCTCTGCTCAGCTGTGTCCGTTGCCAAACCATTCTACTTTCTCTGATTATTCACCTTGACGGATATTTCTCTCCTGTTGCCTGGAGTCACGCTCTCACACAAATAGCTCAGGGTTTGTTATCACCATCTGTACACACATTAGGGTTACAGCAGTGTATAGGTTTGTGAATATAAGGCTCCAAATTGTCTTTTAATTAGCAAAATCATAGATAGTATTGGTTTTTAGTAATCCAGGTTTTGAGATTTCAGTCTTTGAGTTCTCCAATACAACGGAGGTGAATATAATCTAGTTGTTTTATAAAGTAAGTAAGTAAGAGTAAGGACAACGACAAGAATATTTACAAAAGCAGACCAAAGTATTACAGTACTATGATGGCAACTGGAAATGATAATAATGTACTCCTAAGTTGCAACAGCAAATACATTTTGACAGATACATAATGTTAATTAACATGTTTGAAGTTACAAAATAGTTGATACTAAATGTAAAATTGAAATGTTCAATGACAATGTATTTCAAATATCTGATGGTTATGTTTAGACCCTGGCAGCACATGATTAACCCTTACATACTGTTCACGGTCTAATCTGACACATTTTTACATTTGAGAGAAGAAGAAACGCCTTAAAGACTTGTGATGACTTATCTTCATGTGACCTAGAATATACAAAAAAATCAAATATTTCCTAAAAATGTTTTTGTGCAGCTGATACACGTTTTTGTTGAGTGTTTGACTCATATTTATTAAAAAAGGAAACACTGTTTCTTCACATTTAATATCATTAATTGAAAGCGTTATGTTCTCCAGTGTTATATAATGTTGGACCATTATATCGTGTGATTGTAAATATTTTTTCTCCATCAACAAAAAACATAAAAATCTAAATAATACACTCTCTGTGCTCTCTGAAAGCTTTATTAAGGATTAATCAGAAGTGTATTAATGACTGATGAGGTGTTCTTGAATGATTTGAGGTCCTGAAATGATGTATGCAGTGAAATATGAACAGTATGTAAGGGTTAAGTTACTTTTGTAAAAGATGGTCTGCAGTGACTTAATATAAAAACTTAATAATTATTATTTGTGATAGCAACTTTCATACATAACATGCAGCTCAAAGTGTTTTACAGTAAAGTGTTGAAAACCACACAATGCTAAGTGAATACAACAATATAAAATAATATCAGCAGGCTACAATATAAAAATAGGAATAATAAAAAACACAAATAAGTTCATAAAATAAAATATCCATCCATCCATATTCTTGCTTCATATCCGGGGTCGGGTCGCGGGGGCAGCAGCCTAAGCAGGGAAACCCAGACTTCCCTCTCCCCAGCCACTTCGTCCAGCTCTTCCCGGGGGATCCCGAGGCGTTCCCAGGCCAGCCGAGAGACATAGTCTGTCCAGCGTGTCCTGGGTCTTCCCCGGGGTCTCCTACCGGTGGGACGTGCCCTGAACACCTCACCAGGGAGGCGTCCGGGGGGCATCCTAACTAGATGCCCGGGCCACCTCATCTGGCTCTTCTCAATGCAGAGGAGCAGCGGGTCTACTCCTAGCTCCTCCGGGATGACCGAGCTTCTCACCCTATCTCTAAGGGAGAGCCCAGCCACCCTACGGAGGAAGCTCATGTCGGCCGCTTGTACCCGCCATCTTGTTCTTTCGGTCACTACCCAAAGCTCGTGACCATAGGTGAGGTTGGGAACGAAGATCGACTGGTAAATCGAGAGAAAATAAAATATAAAAGATAAAAATATAATACATGAACTAAATGTACGTGAATAAGCAGGTCATTATTGTTGTTTTTTAAATATCCACATAGTTCGCATATGTAATGTAACTGGGCAGGACAGCAGTTAAACCACCTGTTTTGTGGGCTACTTTACAGTAATAAGACCAGCATCAGAGGACCTAAGGGCTCTTGTTGGTTGATAAAGAGTTAAACAGTCTGGAATGTAAGAAAGTGAAATATCATTAAGAGCTCTGTATGCGAGTAAAAGGATCTTAAAATCAATTCTAAAAGAAACGGGGAGCCAGCGCGGGACTGATGTGCTCTCTTTTTTTCTGGTCTTTGTTAAAAGTCTGGCGCCAGAGTTCTGAACAAGCAGAAGTTTTCCCATCAACCTCTTTTTGGTATGCCAGTGAAGAGGGCATTGCAATAGTCCAACCTGTTAGTGATGAAAGTGTGGATCAGTTTTTCTCTGCATGCTGCTTTGATAAGAATGGCCTTACTTTGGCAACATTTCTCAGGTGGAAGAATACTGTCTTGGTCACTTTGCTGATATAGGCTAAGAATGGCAGTGTAATGTAAGTATGGCTAGCACTGGTCCAGCCTTTAAAGTATAATGTAAGAAAATGTGGAGAAATCTCCTCAATTTGAATTTGGTTAAGAAAATAGTAGCAATTGCACCCCTTCTTTTATTCTACCTGACTGAGGGAAAGAAATGTGTTAAACATATTTCATTTCAAAATAGACCCAGAATATACTGCGAGGGTGTAGAATATGAGCAGTCTAAATGACTCTGAAAATGCCATCCATCCATCTTCTTTCCGCTTATCCGGGGTCGGGTCGCGGGGGCAGCAGCCTAAGCAGGGAAACCCAGACTTCCCTCTCCCCAGCCACTTCGTCCAGCTCTTCCCGGGGGATCCCGAGGCGTTCCCAGGCCAGCCGAGAGACATAGTCTCTCGAGCGTGTCCTGGGTCTTCCCCGGGGTCTCCTACCGGTGGGACGTGCCCTGAACACCTCACCCGGGAGGCGTCCGGGAGGCATCCTAACTAGATGCCCGAGCCACCTCATCTGGCTCTTCTCAACGCGGAGGAGCGTTGGTCTGTAAATAATTATTTCAAAACCTTATTTTTTTATTTTAGTTCCCTTATCCACTTCCTGTGCGCTTTTGGTTTGGATCTTTTATTTTGAAGGCGTTATGAGCAAACAGGAAGTGGACGCAACGGTTGTCTGGGAGACGGTGCCGTGACAGCGCATAGGGCCCGTCAATTAAAGTTGTTAAGGAAAGGGTTAAGTTATTATTTATGATAAAAGGTAACATTTGTAACGGTTAAATGTTAATGGTAGATTATAAAGTTACTTGTGATTTTATTATATAAATATGTGAGCTAATCCTTTTATTGATGCCTATCTGTACATTTTAATTGAGTTTGATTGATGTTTGTGCTTGTGATTTGTCTTATATACACTCATTTATTTATTTGTTTATTTTTTATTTTGTTGTAGTTCTTACGGTGTTTGGAATAAATAAAAAAAAGGATAATTATTGATTTTCAACACAAGGATAACGGTGAACATAAGTAATAAAAAGCTTCCCCTAAAACATAATATGCTTCACCCACTCTCTGGCTGGTCTTAAAAACAGTAGGTAAGGGTTAAACACAAAGATGTGCTGAGTCACACCAAGTCATGCCCAAGATCACCTCTCTCTCGTCTTCTACAGCCAACCCCTCACAACCCACCACCCACCACTAATCACATGATGAGTCATGAGTCATGAGTCATGATGTATGCAACCTGTTTCCTTTTGACTCAAGACAAGCATCAGTTGGAGATACACCTTCAAGCAGGTAGCTCTGCTGTAATGGAGAAGAAAGAGAATCTCTGTGGTGCTGGGCTGACGTCCTGAGTCAGGGATCACATCATTGATTGTAAAGGACCTTATGGTGAGTGATCCTATATTAGGTAAAGCCATGTTAGTTATGGATAGATTTGGTTGTAGATGAATTTGGGGAGGCACAGCAGTGATATTATTTGGATTTCTGTGATGATTCTGTCTATATAATCTATGCTCTGATATCTGAGGCACTGACAACTTCTGGGTCCATGAGGGAGCCAGTGAGTCTAGAACTGGATAAGATGACGGCAGCGGTGCAGGAAAGAAGTCGGCTTGCGATTGGAGACCAGAAGTGACCAGTGTGGAGCCCTCCTGGCTGTCTGAACATGTAACAGATGATAGTTAAACTGTAGGAGTGTTAAAAACGACCTCTCTGATTCAGTCCAAAAAGTGCAACATGTCTTCTTACTGCAGAAGACAGATGAGGATCAGACAACATAGGCTGATTATATCTGCACTTCAGAAGAGATTCATCAGAACATTTTTAGTATAGCCCATAGGACATAATATTCAAAACTGTTACAATTAACTTTGTTATGTGATGTTTTATGATGTGACAACACTGTGGTCGGGTTAGGTTTAGGTACAAAAAACAATTGGTTAGGGTTAGAAAAGGGGTTAGGGTAAACTTTATTGATCCCCCTATGGAGATATTCAAAATTGACACAACAGTATACTTCTAATAAATGTTAAAAAATAAAATAAAATGAAATATACAAATAAACAATCTCTAAATACTATAACAGTAAACAATAAACAATCTCTAACATAATCTGCAGTGTTCCTGGGATTCATTTTAGTTGTCATGGCAGCAGTAAACACCACATGTTATGGTTTTCAAAAATAAATGTCACAATACAGTTGGAAGCATGACACTTGTGGTTGGAAACGGTAAGTGAACAGTGGTCTCCTGCAGCAGGGTCTACTTTTTGCCATCTACATATCTAGCCATCCACCTGCCTCATCCTAATAAGGCAAAATCATCATATCATGTCATCTTGTGCTGACATCATCACCACACTGTAAAAAACAAAAACTTGAAATTGCTTGCCTTACTATGATTTTTTATAAACTGAACAAAGAGTATTGAGTGTTATTGTAAACTATCATATTATTTGCTTCAACTAACTTTATGAAGTTTATTTTGTAAAGTTGGCTTCAATAGATAATACATGTTGGTAAAACTCAAAATTGTACTTACACCAACTACAGTCTTTTTCTCATTGGCCGTAAAGGTTCACATGTATATTGATAATATACACTCACTTGCTACTTTATAAGTTCCACCTAGATAACACAATGACCATTAAAATAAATCAACACCTATCAAACAGATTTGATAAAAACTGAACATTTGAATCCTCATGGAGGGAAGATTTATAGCAGGCCAGTTGTATTATACTGTTATTATTAGTTTTATCTAGGTGGACCTAATGAATTGGTAAGTGAGTGTATATGCACAGCCTGAGTACTCTTTGTGGTGGCTGTGGCTCAGGAGGTAGAGCGGATGTTCAACAATCGGATGATCACAGGTTTGATTCCCGGCTCCTCCAGCCCCCAAATGAATCCCAATGGCTGCACCAGTGGTGTATGTGTGTAAATGTTAGATGTTAGTCTCCATCTGATGAGTGGTAGCTCGCTATCATCAGTATATGAATGTGACATGTAGTGTAAAGTGCTTTGAGTGAAAAGCACTATATAAGTACAGTCCATTTACCTTTTACTAAAGATAATTTTCATGACTTTTATTGTTTGGAATTCTTAGTATGTAGGACTCAACATTTTAAGTTTTTAAAAATATAAAAGATAACATTTCTGAACAAAACAGTTAGTTGGCAGGTGATTTTTTTTTTTTTACAGCGCAGGTCATAATTATGATGGTCACTAGATGGCGTAAATGTAAATATAGGCAGTTTTCATTGGTCTGAATTTTAGACCTACAGTATATTATTGTTTTTCTTGTGATGACGGGCTGGAGAGGTGCCTGCTGATAGCTGCAGGCCTGGCTGCCTCTCCCAAGGATCGCCCCCGGCCACAGCCCTTCATTTGCTTTTTGGTTTACAGCCATTACACACACACACACACACACACACACACACACACACACACACACACACACACACACACACACACACACACACACACACACACACACACACACACACACACACAAACACACCACCAATGACTGACTCGGATCCACCAAACAGTCCTAGAACTGAGGGTCATTTGAGGGAAGGGAGAGAGGGAGACGTGCCCAGGACTTACAACAGCTGTTAGAGGTCAATCTTCCTGGTCAATAAATGGACAGTTTGGACACAAATAAGCACAGAAACACTCCCCAGCTGTCCGCCCACTCTCTGAAGCTCATCTACCTTCCGGACATAAATACCTACGCTTGCATCATAACTCTCTCCACGCTGCATCGACAGGCGGGATGGAGGAAGGGGGGAAGTAGGGGTTGTGTGCTTCTTGACAATGGTAGAAAAACAACTTTCTTTTCCTTTCATCCCGTTTTGTGCTGAAGTGTCATTGTGTTTTTGGGATGTTGTTTTTTCTTCTTCTTTTTTGACTCCATCTTTGGCTCAGAAGTTCAAAACACACCCTAGTTTATGTGATGACTCATATTTAAATGCCAGGCCTACATCAGCACCGCATGATTAAAAAGTTCTACTCTCATACTTTTTCTTTCACTTTTTCCTCATTCCAACACAAATACAATCCACTTGTGATATCTATTGAGCCTTGACCTGTGTAGCAAGTGAAGAAAAAAATAATTTGTTTCCAAAAATTAGCTTTTTTTGTGCCTTTATTTAAATGATTCCTGAGCATGTGCAAATTAGTATTTTTTTTGCTTTGGGATCATGTGGAATAGAGTAAGGTTGAATGGACTGAAATCACAGGTTGTTCAGGCTACTGCATTCATATGAGCAAGGATTAAATGAATGTAAAGCTGCTGTGTTTGACAGTGAGGGACTCCTTCATATTAATATTCTCAGTTTATAACTTTCTCTACATTTGGCGCTGTCCCCTTGACAAATATACAGTTGTGATACTGTCAGGTCATAGATAATCTAATATAAAGGATCCCTGTCTGTTTGCCTGTTGAATTAATGTTAAATATCAATTTATGTCAACTTCTCTGTTTGTGTGCACAAATGAAGTAATGTGTGAGAGTGAGAGCACGATTTAAGTGTGTGAGAACACACTGTTATGTTTTTTTTAAAGGCTCTGTAGAAATAGTTGTTTTTTTTCCAGGGTGAGAGATATTTGAATGTGTTGAGTTTTAGTTGCTTTGAGTGTAAAATAACATGACACTGTGGGTTGGTTTTCTTCCTGTGTTCCCAGTTGTTTAAGTCTTCAGCTGCCACTGGTAGTCATATAACACCATGTAACAATTCAAAAGTTTCTTAAGGTTGTGATTAATCCTAGAGGCCACACTAGATTATTTTATACAGTAAGGGTCTCACAATGAAATGGTTACTATGGGTACTAAAATCATCACTGAATACATGTGGGCTCATTGAATCCACAATACAACAAAACTGCATTGTATTAGCATGAAGTGGGTATGTCTGTAAAGAGGAGACTGTTAGAACCCATTTTCATTCTGATGTCTTGAGGTGAAAGTTCAAGAGACCCTGTAGAAAATGGCCATGACCGTTTTCCCCTCACCAAAAACTTAGCCTACCTTTGAAGCGTTATTTACCCCCCCCTTCCTGACAAGCTAGCATGAGATGGTTGGTACCAATGGAGGCCTCAGGTCATCTAGTTTCATATGATACAGATTCATTCTAGCTTTAAAACTGCTACAGCAGTGTAGACTGAGTACTCCAGTGTCCTTGTGGAGTTTAATAGATTCATTAGATATATAAATGATCTCTCTATGAAGAAAACATTGAACAGATGGAGGAAAAATCTAACTTAGTAAAATAAGTTGAGTTTCTTTTCACTCTGTCAGAATAAAGCTCTATCTCATCTTCCAACTTTATCTGCATTCATGTTTTATTTCTTTACTTCTTTCTTTCCTGATTTTTGACTTTTCCTGGTGTAAAGAGGACAACAGCCACAGTCCTCCTCCTGTGAAAAAATACCATTTAGGTTTCAGAATACAGGAGTGTTTTTTCACTGGGGTTGTGGGTGGATGAAGTGAAAGGGTTAGGGTTAGTTTGTTACTGCAAGTGCAACAAAACTGTTGTGAGTAAAGAGCTTAGAGATATTTTTATCAAACCACCTGCTCAAAAAGCAGAAAAGCAAGGTCTGCTTGGACAGAGGAGGACAGAAGAAAGCAGGAAAGAAAGACTGCCTGCACAGAGAGCAGCTGTGTGCATGTCCCTTCAATCGGGTTGTGATGACCAATGGGTTGAAATTGAATGTCGTGTGGGGATTGTGTTTTATAAATGATTTGCAACTTGGGTAACATAAGACAAAAATACAGAACTTGTGTATCCATGTGCATGATAATAAAGGTTGAAGCCATGTCAATTATGGGAGTTTACAGCAAGAGAAGAGCTGAAAATATGAGAGAAACGTGGGACTAACGGGAATGTTGGCAGGTGTGAAATGTATTTAAAAGTTGATCTGAAGCTAATATGAAGCTTCAGTCGTCCAAATGAGTCAAATCTTCTATGTTTTAACGTTACAGTGTTTTTAGTACCAAAGTCTTTTTGTTACTATACTTCCACCACAGCTCAACAGGGAAACACTAAGAGGGAATTTGATGCTAAAAAGACTGTAAATGTGTCAGATATCACTTGATATGACTAACTCACACTGATGAAGCTCAATAGAAGCTGATCATCTACTTTATAATGACTGTGTGGACACACTGTGGATAAAGTCCTCCATCACTTCCATTGAAAGCACATTTGAAGATGTTTTAATAGTCAGTATGAACAGGAGGAATGATTACAGAGAGGAAAACCTCTTTAACTGTTCATATGGACACCTGACTGCTGCTTTAAGACACACTTGGAAGTTGTAAAGCTATCCTTTAAATAGGAAAAGTAGAGGGGATTTTCTTTTTTACAACAGTAGACCAAATGAACCTTACACTACAAGATTTTATTCCCCTAGATATATTAAGAACATAATTTTCTGCTCAGCTTCAAATATTACTTGGTATTCAGAATCTGCTACTTTAAGTTCTCACCTCCTGTAGTGATACAGCTCATATATGTCGTATACATTTTGCAAAAGCTAAATGTTAGACACCAAATGTTGCCTGAATTACATTATTGTAGGAAGTTTTAAAATCAAGTGAAAAATGTATCTGATATTAAGGTTGGTTAAAAAGCAATAAGAGCAACTAGCTTTAGAGGAGCGGGTCATGATTAACTTCATTTGTACAGCATCAGTTTAATGACAAAAATCTCAAAATGTTATCATTAAACCTGCCAGAGAAACCTGCTTTGTTCCTTTGTTCCTCTGTCTGTGCCTCCTCCTTCATCCCACTGACCTCTTCAACCACAAGTAGCATCAGAAGCCCAGGTGGAGGTTCTAGTTATGCAAAGCTCTGCGAATCAAGGCCAGAGGTCACCAATTGACAATCCACAATGGAGCAGTTCTGCCTCGACTTGGAGGCTGCTGCTTGTTAGCGTAGCATCTGAGCTTCTTAGTATTACAGCATGGACCGTTGTTACTCATTAACTGGACGTCTGCAGAGGCACCGGTGTAACACAGATGCTGAATTACAGACAAGTTCATGCAAATGCAATCACATTTATTTTCTTGGTCTCCTGTTGAGAAGGCTGTAGCAATATCACGATATCAATTTAGTAGAGCACTTTTCTTTTTATGTTATGATGTGAACATATTCTTAAATTATAAAGATATATCAGTTTTTATTCACAGAAAGTTACATATTTTATACTGGCTTTAAAGGTGATGTGCATAAAGAGAGACTATTGACATATATTGTTACTACTATGTTGTGCTGTATAATATCAGCGCTGCTTTTCTTGATGCTTATTGTATCTGCAGCTAAAATCTTTCTCAGGTAGAAAAAAACAAACAACATATAGTGTATTCTTCCTACCTCTCTATATAACTGCATTGTCTTACCCCACCAAAAAATGACAATGTTCTGACCTCAGTATATCTTGTAATTAGAGCCTGACCGATATATCAGTCAACGTATATTATTGGCCAATACCGACTTATAACAGATATATCGTATCAGTGAATATGTTGTATGATATGTGCCAGTATAAGTTAAATAGGCAGCATTATATGTGTGCATATATTTCTTAATTCAAGTTTTATATATGCATGTTGTTTTTTTATTCATAGCTAATTCTAATGATTAAATACCCAGAGAAGCTTACAGTTTCAGTGCACTGATGTCATTTTATACAATAAAGTTTATTATATTTAAACTGTAAAATATCATACCTTCTTTAAATTCATCATTACAAAAAGATATGTGCTGCTTATCTATATATTCTTTACATATAATGTTATCAACCAATATATCGATATCTGAACTAATATGGGTATTGGCATTGATCCCAGTATCGGCCGGGCTCTACTCATAACTATAATATCTAAATCTCACAGCAAAAGATCTCAATAATTATGAGATATTTTATTCAAAGCTCTTTACAATGTGTCACCATTCACACTCTCACTCACACAGCAGTGGAAGCGAGTCAGCATGAAAGGTGCTGGCCTGACCATCGGGAGCAATTTGGGGTTCAGAGATCTTGCTCGAGGATACTTGACAGGACAGGAGGAGTGAGGGATCAAGCTACAGAGGCTTCCATCAGATAAATGGGAACTCCACTGATGTTCCACATTAAAGTGTGTTCCCAGGTTTTGGGGAGTACTGCTGCCCAGGTGTAAAAAATGTAGTGAGTGTTTTGTGGCTCCAGAGGGAGCTGTGTGGAAGTCAGCGTCGGTCAGCATCTTAAATTCTAAAACCACCCGTACACTCCTGAACTCATGAAGTGATCACTGCACACGTCCAACAGCAGCAGAGGAGCAGAGAGCGAATACCTAATAAGAAGAATGTTGTGTGCCTGCATCGTTATCTAGACAGACACAGACACACCTGAAATGAATTGCCTGAAACTGATCAGACCATGTTCATATCCAATACTAACACACCAATCCATTATATTTGTTTCTATGTCTATATTGTTTTTATTTTTTATTTCATCTCTTTATTTCTTAACTATTATATATGTGAAGGCTATAGGGAACCATGCAATATTGTTCCTTGTCTTCCTACACTACATAGCGGTTTCAATGTTATTTATGCTGTTATACTGTGTATGATCTGTAATGCATCTACGGTTTCTCTAAAAAAGTAAAATGGCAATTATTTATGTATTTATACAGTATATGCAAAAGTTGTAGGTACTTTAAATGTTTAGATTTGTATCTATTATTCTAGGGCGTCCAGTCCCAAATGTATTCAGCAGGAGATGGTTTGACCTCCATAGAGTCCTGATCTCAACATCATGGAGTCAGTCTGGGATTACATGAACAGACAGAAGCAGCTGAGACACTGAAATCCACAGAAGAAGAAGAACTGTGACGACTTCTCCAAGATGGAGGAACAACGGACCAGCTGAGTACCTGAAACACTGTGTGCAGGTGTACTGAGGAGAACTGCTGCTGTTTGAAAGGTAAAGCTGATCACAACAAATATTGATTTTCATTTCAAAGCAGCTGCTGTGCTGCTCCTCTCATTTTCTCGCTCCTCCAGCTTAGCCGAAAGAGAACCCTGGAGTTTCTGGAGGTTCCTGCTCTTCTCTGCCTTTTAGGAGAGGTTCCTTCAACTGATCTACTTCAGCATCTTCTCAGGCTGGCTTTTCTCATGGAGGAGGTCTCATTCTACGAAATTCACTCTGGAATGAGCCTCCAAAATGGCTATCTGGTTCGCAGCTATTTTGTGCTGAACCCTAACCCTAACCCTAACCCTAACCCTAACCCTAACCCTAACCCTAACCCTAACCCTAACCCTAACCCTAACCCTAACCCTAATCCTAACCCTTAAAGGGGAGAAACAGCTTTGGCTTCCTCAGTTTGGAAGCCTGCTCCTCAAGATTGTTCAGCTTAATGTGGATTTCTTCCAGTAGATTGAGCTCCTCAGTATTATTATGTTAGACTCCATCGGTCTTGAAGTTCCCTTTCTTCTGCTGCCATGCAGCTAATCCTTAACAGCAGTCAACATCTGCATCTGGAGAGATTTCCAGACCAAAAGTATGTGGACACCCTGCCAGGTTGTAGGAAGCTCTACCAGCTTAGTGGACCCAGCTGTTACAGCAGGAGATGAACAGTTATGGAATGAAATATCACATGTATATCATTAGTAATATTACTAAAATATCCAAGGAAAGCAACATTTGAGAAAGATCCTATAGCAGGTTGCTCTAAATAATGTAACATTGTATTAACATCAGTAAAAAGATGATTCAGTGGGCAGTTTTGTCTGCTAGGTATGATGAGTATGATATCATACAAAATAATTACATGAGCAAAACACTTTTACCAAGGACAAAACATGTTTACATTTTAGAAAACAAATTGACAAGATGTGAAGCTGCTAAATAAACCATAAATGTTTTCCAAAATGCAGATTTGTCTCAAGCTTTGTAAAAGTATTTGACACTTTGTAATGTTTTTTTTACACTTCCCAGGCCATCATACAAAACACTGTATGAGTTGGTAAATGAACCACTGCACACTGAACTGACTTTACTGTGACTTTATTTTGAAGGAATAATGCATTTCACCTGCGGCTTCCTCAGGTTCACACAGCAAAATGATCACAAAGTGAAACATATCACAGAGGACACAACACCAATAATTAAATACACAAAATACAAAGCTCAAAAAACACAAGGTCAATATTACACAGTTCCAAAAATGACATCATTCTGTATAATGTAAACATAAGAAAACATCTTCAGAAGAGAGAAAAAAAAGACGTTAAAAGTCATGCACAGGGAGTATTCTGTACTGGAGGCTGGATTAATACCTCCAGGGGCCCCTGGGCACTGCAGAAGCTCATGCCTCCCCTTTCTTTCATCCTTTTTCCCGCTAGAAACAGTTAATCATGAGACTTCATTTTAATCTGAAACATTTTTTATTTTATTTTTTATTTTTACATTTTTTATTTATTTTATTTCTAACGCTGCTGTCAAGTAGAAACCTCATAACTCCATATTTGATTTTGAACATAAAAAGAAAGAGTCAAGCCTTCTGTCGTTCTGCTGTGGAGCCTGACAATAAAAATCATTGAGGGCCTCTTTCTACTCAAGGGCCCCTGGGCAATTGCCCTGATTGCCCATATGGTAGATCTGTCCATATCTGTACTGATACACGTAAAGTTGGTAAAGTCGTCATGTTTTCCTCTTGGTTTAGTTTCTTTTCACACGATAAAAAATCAAAGCAGACCAAAATGCATCACTTAAAGTCAGGTGATAATATTCTCTCCTCTCACTGGTCAGATGTGCATGGGGCAGGAGTGAGAACATAAACTCAGAATGACAGCAGCTGCCCTAACATCACCAGTTTGATCTCATTCTGCTTCTAAGCAGACTGGTGCAGTTTATTTGAGGTCTGAAAGCAAACGGACCAATCGCAGGATTTTGTGACATGATTTAATAATAATTTAATGAGCTAAACTGCTGAGTGATCATAATAATAATATCATCTATAAGTTATGCTCATATTCATGTAAATTATTTGGTAACCATGGTAACAGACATGTGCTGGTGTGCTTTCATACATTCGATCAGTTGAATATTTAATCAGCTGAAGTTAATAGAAATGTATTTGTCCATAAAACAAAGTATTGGGCACATTAATATTTAACAAATAATCTTTAGGATAACGTGAATGTCTGTAGCACATTTGATTGTAATCCATGAGGTAACCACAAACTACATATCAATTATCTACAATGCCTGTAAAGCATTCAGATGACTCATAACTAATAATAGATCAATAATTTACAGTAAGCAGTGATGACAAAGTAACCAGAGTGGAAATTCACCAACATTTCCTCCCTGATGCATTCAGGAACTCAGTCCAACATTAAGAGATTATATTTCAGGGATAATAAATGAACGGGAAATGAAAACACAATACCAAAAGAAGAGAGAAGACAATGATGGATAATTGGAGCTCTATTTCTTTCATTTAGTTTAGATCATCAAATAACTGCTTGGTCGCTGATTGAGAATAAAAATGTCTCAATACTGTCTGACGCTCAGATTTACCTACAGGTTATTCTCATGCTATTTTAGTAAATAATAATAAGACAGGTTATTATTTTATTTATTTATTTTAAATCTACTTCCTTAATGAAGGATACATGTGGAAGTCACTCCGAGCAGAGCAGAAACACTGCAGCTTTCAACCCTTCCTCCATCCTGTCATTGTAAACTGCTTCATGGGATTAATTGGCTGCTAATAGCTTATGGATTTTTCCTTTTCCTGTTACTGTCTCTCTGTGTTACAGTTGTGCCGTACATGTTGCTGTGCAGATATTTGGCCTTGTGGCGCTTCAAACCCAATTCACCGCCTTTTGTAAGGCTGGCTGTTTTTTTTTTTTTTGTGAAAAGACGAGACATTCCTTGTGAAGAAAAGCTGCCCACGGCCTCATCACACCCCAGCCTCTCTCTCTCTCTCTCTCTCCCTCTCTCTCTCTCTCTCTTGCTCTCACCCTCTCTCTCTCTCTCTCTCTCTCTCTCTCTCTCTCTCTCGCTCTCACCCTCTCTCTCTCCATGCAGCTCTCTCTGTTTTCTATCAATGCAATTCTCTGTCCAATCTGATTTTTAGGCATGAATGTTAGATGAACGCTGTTGCCAAAACATCTCAATAGAAGCAAGTCGAAAATTAGCTTGTGTGCGTGTGTGTGTGTGCGTGTGTGCTTGCGTGTGTGTGTGTGTGTGTGTGTGTGTGTTTGTGCGCCTGTGTGTGTGTGTTTGTGTTTTACGGATATTTAAAAAGCCAATAGTGATATTTTCATGTTGAATTTTTTTCAATATTTTTCATCACAATTGATTTCAAGATAAAAAATAGCAACCACAGTTTTACACTCAACAAGCATTTAAAGACACAAATATTATTTGACGCCCATTCTTTCAGGGTATCCATAAATATGTTTTTTTTTAATGATTCTTATATTATTAATGAAGCTCAACCTAGAAGTCTGTCATGTTGCTGTTATCTAACGAAAGGCAAATGCAGAAAAACTGATACTTCTTTTTTTTTCTAAGCACGCCGATTGTCAATCTCTGTATCCTGACTGTGCTCCATCTTCTCTCATTCCCTCCACACACTCACACTGATCACTGATGTGTAGTTAAACATAGTGCCTTTGTCTCCCCTCCATCTTTTTGTATTCCTCTTTCTGGTTTACCTCTAAAAGCACCTGCTGTGGCTGAACAATGAAGCAGCAGTGGCAGCAGCTGACATACCGTAAAATGCCACTAGGGGGCACTACACCGCCATGAAACAGAGCTTGTCCCCCAGCCCCGGCTCCTTTGTCTGCTATACATTAAGGAACCATCTCCATCCAAGATAAAAACCTTGTATGATTATTTTACCGCCCTAGTCGCCCCTCAAAGAAGCTGATGATCGCTGTGGAATCCTTGAGAGATTTTAATTTCCTTTGACTCTGGAGATTCAGGCATGTCAAAGGCAGCAGAGAAATGTAAATGTAATTGCTCTGTTGTTCCATTGAAATGAAGATGCTGCTGAAAGGAAGCGTCCGCATGGCTTTTTTTTGTCTGCACATGGTCGACTTTCCTCAAAAAATGAGAATGAAGGGGTGTGAAGGTGGTTGGGGGGGGGGGGATCACACGAGTACAAAATACACTCAAATAGAATCATTATGACATGCAGACCAATGGAAGCGGCCATATCCCGTCATTTTTCACTTGCCACAGACAGGTTTCACGTGCTGCAGCGTGGCTGTTCAGGCTTTTCAGGCTTTTGGCCTGTCAGTGGAGCTAATGTAAAGAAAAAAAAGAACATGAAAGCTTGTTTGATGTTTGTGTGCATTTCATGTCCCTGGCTGCTTTGAAAAAAAGAATGGCACAATATTACAGGTCCTTTTACTACTGATCTGTTCCTGCATTACTCCGTGTCACTCCCTCTTTCTGTGTGTGTGTGTGTGTGTGTGTGTGTGTGTGTGTGTGTGTGTGCGTGTGTGTGTGCGTGCACGCGCGTCTCGACACCTACAGGGAATCTTATACTATCTGACCATTAGCTGCAGTTAAAAAAAAACAGGGTCTCCCTTTCTCTCTCCTCAAATAATTTTAAGCCTTACTAATTGAAAATGTCAGCTTGAAAAGTCAGGGCCTGTTGCAGCGAGTTAAGAGACCAGTTGGCATTAAGAAGACCTTAAATCAGCCCTGAGGAAATTGGTTTCATTTTTCCTCTTGCTTTCATTCTTCAGTTGTTTTTTTTTTTACCCCTCCCCCCTTTCTCTCTCTCTCTATCTTTTTTTGCATTTTTTTTTGTTTCAGGGAAATTCTGCAAGCAGCAGCAGCAGCATCATCAGCATCCTCCCCTCTGAGCTTCAGACCAATATATATATATATATATATATCTGCTGATTGTGGCTTTTCATTAAGAATGTGATCTGGTGCGGTCATTGTGTCGTGATGTGATGATTCTCTCTCTCTGACAACGGCAGGCGAATATTCAATCAATTTATTTTTTCATATCAGATGAAAGCGGACAAATGATTCAGAGTATTTTTCCTTGATGGTGTGTGCTGCTGGCTCCTCTTAAGGTCTGAATGCTTTACTAAAAAAACCCAATACACAATTTCAGGGATAATACTTTTAGTAATAACAGCGATGGCTTTTGTGTTTGGTTTCACTACATCTGAAAATACTTCTAAAATTCTGAGACAGGAAAATGGTCAGATGCATTCAGTATTGGCTTTCAGTGAGCAGCATCAGTGGAACCCCCCTTTTAGAGACAAAATGAAAAGAAAAGTGGAAGAAGGGGATTTTTCATGAATCATAACAGCTTATTACCTTTCCTTTCTTTTTTTAACAGGGAAAGGGAAAAAATAAAATGTTGTCACACTTCACCCTTTCTCCACACACTGTTTCTGTGTGTCATCCTGTGTGTGTGTGTGTGTGTGTGTGTGTGTGTGTGTGTGTGGAGGCTTTGGTCGGCTGTGAGTGCTGATCACAGTCGATGATGCAGCGTGCGTGGTGTGTCAATGCATCTGATTTCCACAGTCTCTTTCCCTCTCTCTCTCTCTCTCTTTCTCTCCCTCCACCGTCCTCATTGTGTGTTTTCATCAGTCCTGAGGGGCAACTCATTTTCCTCTCTTCCTCCTCCTCCTAATTCCTCCTCCTCTTCTTCTTCCCATCATCACCGTCATCCCTCGCTTTATTTCTGATCTTACTTTCTTTTTTTTTCTCTACAGTATATTCCAGGATTTTAGTGGTGCTGGTGGAGGTGTTGGCTGAGGGCCGTGAAGCGCACAGCACATCAATTAATCCACCATTACTGGTTGCCAGGGTGTGTGTGTGTGTGTGTGTGTGTGTGTGTGTGTGTGTGTGTGTGTGTGTGTGTGTGTGTGTGATAGAGAGAGAAAAAGAAGCTCAAATCTAATTACTCTCTGGATTTCCACATAGCAGGGACAAAGTCCGTTAGACTGCTGGTGGCTGAAGGTTTTCATTGCTGCAATACCTCTTTCTCTCTCTCTCTGTTTCTTTACATCTCTCTCTCTTTTTATTTTCTCCTGTCTGCTCTCTCTCTCTCTCTCTCTCTCTCTCTCTCTCTCTCTCTCTCTCTCTCTCTCTCTCTCTCTCTCTCTCTCTTATCCTTCCCTCCTGAATCCTGCCTCACCCCACCTTTCTCTCTCTGTCTTTCTCCTCCTCCTTCGTCCATCCTCCCGCCCCCCCGTCCATCTCTACCTCCGTATCCCTCTCTCTCCTCTCTATAACTCTCTTGCAGATGCCACATCACACCACACGCTCTCCCTTTCTCTCTCTCTCTCCCTCTCTCTCTCACTCTCTCTCTCTCTCTCTCTGGGCTGTCTGTTCTCTGCTCTCTCATTCGCTCCGCCGGCTCGTCGCTGGCTGTCAGTTCATTTGCCACGGCAGAGCAACAACTGGCTTCTTTCAGCGCTGGGAGCGGAGAGGGGAAGGCAGAGTGGCAAGGAAGAGTGGAAGAAGAAGAAGAAGAAGTGCAGGAGGACGAGGAGGAGAAAAAGAAGAAGGAGAGAAGGAGGAGAGGAGGAGGAGATCTTTTGCTAAGCATCCATCCCTCATCAGCAGCAGCAGCAGCATCAGCACCACTGCCTCCACGACCACCGCCGCTGCTGGATCCTCCGTCTCCTACCGGGAGCTGCCTCCTCCTTCTCCTCAGGGAGCTCTTCCTGGAACTGGGAGGGGGAGGGAGATCACCAACCTCCCAGCTTGCCGCGGACCCTCGGCAAAGGCATCAGGAGGAAAGAAGGAAGGACGGGGGAGGGAATTTTAGAAGATGCACATCAGGAAAGGAGAGGAGAGGCAACACCCTGGGTTACAGGAGAGCAGAGAAAAGAAGAAGAAAAGATGGTAAGAGGCCACCACAGCACACAGAGTGGACCTGTTGTCCGTAATTATTTTTCCACTTTTTTCTCCTCTGGTGGAAAGATTCTTAAAAAAAAAAAAAAATCTTTTCCCTTCTCTCTCTGACCATAGGAGATTTTTTTTGTCTCTTTCTGCCAATTTTTTTTTTACAACCATAATGTTTCATTTTTCTCTTTTTTGCTTGCTGTAAACGTGTTTCATCCCTCTTTCCTCTGTATCAGCCCTGTCCACTATTGTCATATTCATAGGACTTGCAGCCAATTAAATCAGAACCATTAGGAGGTGGGTGTCTGCGTGTGTGTGTCTGTGTGTGTGTGTGTGTGTGTGTGGTAGGAAGGAGCGTCCCGTAAGTTAAGGGTGAGGAAGAGGGGGATTTCATGAAAGCAAATTAATTGAAAAAAAAGAAAAAAAAAGGAAAAAAATGTACACCAGAAAGGGTTTATAACTCCCATTCTCCACATCATCTTTCATGCCTTCTTTCCTGACAACCTGTGGTAGCCTACTCTGTGTTTGCTGTGTGCTGAATGTATAAGAGTGTGTGTGTGCGTAGGTGTGTGTGTGTGTATGTGTGTGTGTGTGTCTGTGTGTGTGTGTGTGTGTGTGTAAGTTTGGAAAAAAGCGAAGCAAAGGGAAGATTCCCGGTGTTTGATTTTAGCTGTTGCTCTCAGAGTTATCTGATGAGTCTCCGGGGTGCTTCCACTGAACAATCAATGATACTTTGGCTGGCCGACCTCTGTGTGTGTGTGTGTGTGTGTGTGTGTGTGTGTGTGTGTGTGTGTGTGTGTGTGTGTGTGTGTGTGAGAGAGAGAGATGATCTCTAGCTGAAGCCCTTAGGTTCTCTTTTCTCTCTATACAGATGGCCTGGGTTGGGCCAGGCTAGCCAGCGATGTGTGTGTGTGTGTGTGTGTGATTGTGTGTGTGATGTGTGTGTGCGTGTTTGGCTGCGGGTGGTAAATCCCAGTTCTCTGCAGCTCAGGGGCGGGTGGATGGGTGGGGGTCTTCCTAGTTTTGGCTCAGGGTATGCATGTATATGTGTGAGTGTGTTTGTGTGTCTGTGTGTGTGTGTGTGTGTGTGTGTGTGTGTTCGCATTAGTGTGTGTCTCTCAGACGGAGCGGTCCAGGCGGGCCAGCTGAGTGGAGGATGAGAGGGGAAATAGAGAACAAGAAGAAGCTGGAAAGAAAACAGAGAGAGAGAAAGAGAGAGGGGAAAAAAATAGAGATTAGCATCTCATCTGCTTTTCTTCTTTTCTTCCCGCTTCATCTGTTCATTCATTGTTTCACTTTTTCTCCATTATAAACCCCCGTCCACCCCGTCCCCCCCCCCCCCCTCCATCCACCCTTCTCGGGGGCTGTTGATTCCGTCTATCAGTGTGTCCATCCTGCTCTGCCCCCTCCGTACACTTTGAATTTCTCACCCAGATAAATGAGTGTGTGTGTGTGTGTGTGTGTGTGTGTGTGTGTGTGTGTGTGTGTGTGTGTGTTTCTGTACTGATTTGATTGCAGATCTTTTGTTAAATGTTCCACCTTTTTAAATGCGTTTTTTTTCTCTTCTCTCTCTCCCTGTCAATCTCCGGCTGTGAGATAACCGCACCACTATCACATCTATTCCTCACTTTTGATAAATGTGTGCAATGAAATTGTAATTTGGAAACAGTTAATCTAGTGTCAGCCCTCGGCGTCAAGGAGACACACACACACACACACACACACAAACACAGCGACAAGCCTTATTCGTCTCAGCAAAGCATCCTCGGAGTAATTGTAAATATTGATTAGAGACAACAAATCAATGAAATGATTTTGGATCGGCTTAGCTGGAGCATGCTCTTTGTAGTCAGCCAGCTAGTTCAATTAGAATAAAATGGAATAAATTTGCTTGAACTTATCATACATTATTCATGCCTCGCTCCGGCATTTAAACTCATCGCTTTAATTTGAAAATAAAGGAGAGAAGGGGGGGGGGATCATAATAACGATTGCTAAATTAACATTTAGGAATTCATTTAAAACACTGTTTTAACATTTCAAATGCGAAGGGGAACGAACGCCACGTGCCGAGACACGTCTCAGAGTTTGGGATTGTATTGAATTTAGATTTTATAATGTGTAAGAAAACAAGAAACTGGAAGCTGCTGTGACTATTTCAAATAATATATATATATATATTGAAACAAATGAGTTCTCTGCATGCGCCGCACCCTCACTCCTGTGGTAAAATCCATGTGTTGATTTCTCTCCTTGTGTTGCGGGGGTGGGGAGGGTGGAGGGAGGGTGGGGGGGTTGTGGTGGTAATGGAGTGTGCCGGGCTACTGTCACACCGCAGCAGCTCCCGGCCTGACCTCCCTAACCCCACGTCTCCCCTGTGTGTGCACCCCCTCCACCTATATACCCAACCCAACCCCTTTGCTACCCCCCCTCCCCCCACCTGATCTCATTACACTCAGACAGGGCCGAGCAGGAGCAAGAGCAGGAGCGGCGGCCGCGGGGGAAACCGAACGTCTCTGCCGGAAGAGGACCAGCAGTCAGGAGGGGCGGCGCTGCGAGGCCGCGGCCCAGGTAAGAGTCCTGCTGTTGGGGGGTTCGATCTGCGCCACCGCCCCTGTCACCTCCAGAGTTTTGTGTACAAGAACCAATAGAGTGAATCAAGCTAACCTCAGCTTTTACACAGCCTTTTTTTTTTTTCTTTTTCTTTCTTTTTTTTGGTGTTATTTTTCTGTTTCTCCCCTCGACACCACGCTGCTGGCTCGGATTTAAAATGCCACCGTTGTCAATTTTCTCCTTTGCAGAGGAGCCATTGATGGAGCCTTGCCTCACGCTGCAGCGAGGCGTCTTCAATCAATGCCACTGCCCCACTTTCTCTATATGTGTATGTGTCTGTTTGCCTCTGGAGCCTGAAGAAGGGCTGCTGATGGCGGCGGTGATGGCCATGGTGGTGATGATGGTGATGGTGGTGGTGATGATGATGCGATGGCAGTGGCACTGCTCACGTGGTTTCTGGCTGCTTAGCTCCCTGTGTTTACTGAAAGACTCTCTTCGGTGACGGGTATTCTTGGGTGGATAATACGGATCACGTTGTTATTGCTTAAGAATACGCGTAGTCGAGGAGAGTCCTCTCTTCGCCCAACACCAGCAACACCTCCCCAGCCCCCGACACCCACCCACCCACCTCACCAACACCTCACCCCGACTAACCACCCACCCATGGAGGACTTGTCAGGTTGGGTGAAACCACTCCTCCACTCTCCACCCTTCTTCTTCTTCTTTGATCTGTACTGCATTGCAATGTTTTTTCCCCCCCTTCCCACCTGCTCACTTCCTGTCTGCTGAGCCTTGGGTTGGGAAGTGTCCTCACGTCTGTCCCACCATGCGTCTGTCAGTCTGTCTCTGTCTCCGTGGTGATGGACGGCGTAGTGTGTGTGTTTTGTATCTGTGTGTGTGTGTGTGTGTGTCTGTCGGACGTGTTGTTTGGAGATCGTTTGGTCTCACAGAGAAATATTGGCTACTTTTGTCTTTTTGTCTGACAACAACTTCTGATCATGTGACTCTCTCTCTGCATGATCACTGTCTGTGCACAGCCAGCATGATAGTCTGCATACTAACACACAACTGTATATGTTAGAGGGTCAGGCCTGATTATTGCTATGCAGATATACGGGGTCGATATTTGCTTTAATAAGCAGAAGCCTCGACGTTGGCTGGCAGGAGAGTGTGTTACCTCAATTGGGATTGACCCTTAGTCAACCTCCATATACTACACATCATTTAAAAGTCTATCTGTGGAAACTGTTGAAAGGACCTTAGACACAGTGCTCAATTTTAGTGCTTTTGTCACATATGGAGCAGGATCTGTCCAGCTTTGTGGCTCCATTGTGTCTGTAAGGTGACCAGCCTGGCTGACTTACACTGCTAAGGGCTCTTTTTCCACCAACCCTCTGTACAAGGTGTAATACTGGCCACAGGTTTTCTGCGTTGTCATTTGATTAAACACAAACTAATGTAGGATGATGTAACATGTGAGCATAAAACTTAAAAAAAAACTGACACATCTACTAGACAAGGCCTCAGGATCAGTAACTAAAGCATGACCCACAATAAGAACCTTATTATATCAAAGTGTATTGTGTTAACTCTTACATACTGTTCTTATTCGGACTCATAATTAGTCTATACATCAATTCACATTCATAAATTCTGTGTATTGAATTTATTTATGGAAAAACAAACATTTAAAATCACTATTTTATAGTCTAGGAGAACATTTTATAGAATATAAAGAATACAGCAACATTTTTGAAATTTGTAATGAAATTTTCATACACAAACAAGTGTATGAGCTGCACAAAAATTTAAAAAGTAATGTGTTTAATCTCCCTTTTTATATAGTCAGGGTCACAATAGGAAAAGTCCACCAAGAGGAAATGAGTATAGGGTGTTTTTACACCTCTTAAATATAAAAATGGGTCAAATTGGACACTGAGCAGTATGTAAGGGTTACATTAACACAAATCAGTTGATACAAGATTGGAGCTTGTGGGGCCCCTGGAGTTGTGGGGCCCCAGGGCAGTTGCTGTCAACCAAAGATACAAAAATACATTATAAAAACATGAAGTAAAAACAATTGTAAAAATGTGAATTCAGTCCAGCATCACTTCAGTCTAATGTGGACTGAAGACTTTCATCTTTCAGCTGAAACAATAATCACACAGTGCTACAACTACCTATTAGTTTTATTTCCAATCTTTTGATATTTTATATTTAAAAGTCCAAACCCTTAAAATGTGATGTGACCAACCAAAGATGTTCCAGTTTACTATGATGTAAAACTGAGAAAAGCTTAAAAACTCATTTGGTTGCCTGTTACTTAATAACTAATTACTCGGTTGAAGTCAGTTCATTTTATGTAGATCAATGAATCAATTACTAATCACTAATAGCTTTAATCATAGCTGTAATCAAAAATAACCATTTTATTTTGAGCGTGAAAAAAAGTTTCAAAAAAGAGCTTCATTTAAAACAGCTTGACTGATATCAGTGGTGTGTTCTTACATCTGCTGCTGGTCTGAAAGTCAGAATAGAAAACAATAGGTTTTCCTTTAAAAAAAAAAGAAGAAGTTGTTTAATAAAATAGAAAATTCACTCAATATTAACCACAGCTCGTTCATTCCTAAAATCCCAGCGTCACCTCCGTCAGTATCGGTGTGTGTGTGTGTGTGTGTAATATTTGATCAGCAGTGTTATGCTGGATTCCCTCTGGATGTGGTTATAGAGTGGAACCTCTCCTCTTATTCAACTCCATGTAGTGCATTTATTATGAGGCTGAGCTGAGCCGAGTCGCCTCTTACACCCCCCCTCTCCCCCTCCCCCCCTCCCTTTACACCCCTTTTTTATGCAAATGGAGGCTCAAATGACATTTATCACAGTGAGGTTTACACCACATGTAATACTGCTGCTGCTGCCGCTGAACCTCGCACACACACACACACACACACACACACACACACACACACACACACACACACACACACACACATACGGCTGAGAAAACAAAATGTCCACCATGAGTGGTCGACAGCTCAATTTATGCATTGAGGAGAGAGGCGTCTAGATAAACAATTACCCCTGGCTCAAATGGTCTATAACCAGCTTTTTCCTTGTTGGAGGCCGGGGCGATGCACCATGAATATGGATTCCCTCTCCATGTCTGATGGCACATTCTGAACCTTAACACCCATGTAAAATCCATTTAAACACCTAATAGGATCAACTTGACTCATACAACCATGAGTCCTCACACATGTCACCTCCCATGATCATACACTGGAGATTTCCTCATCCCACCAGGCTGCTGCTGTAAATCATTTTTTTACACGCCTCTCTGTAGCCGCTATCGAATATGAAATGAGAAGTCCATTTCTATTTGATATTTTATTGTTATGTAGAATATTGCCGTTGCAGGATTACTCACACGAGTTCATTTTAAGAGAGTCAGTCAGACATGCTCATGATTGTAATTATACAAATCATCCCGGTCATTACCATTGCAGATTATTCAAATAATACAATTATATGTTTAACACTTGGCTTAGCTGATAATTACTGTTCCTTTTTTTCTGGTGGAACCAAACCCGCCAACGTGCTAAAAATGTGTGTAGGAAGACATAAAATGGAGCGTTTTGTGGCGTAATTGCAAATGAGTAAAAATCACACACACATATTCACATGACACCTCCTCCTCCTCCTCCTCCTCCTCCTCTTCCTCCTCCTCCCCCCCTCCCCAACTCCCACCCTCCTGCATTTGCGTGTTGTTTGAGCCGGTGTGGCGTGGACGTCCTCTCCACTGTTTGTTCCCTGTGCGTTCGTCCCTGTGTGTGTCTCTGGTTCGGCTTCGCCGTGGCTGCTGCTGGGCCTCGGGCCGGCTCACGTCACTGCTGCCAGTCATTGTGCATCATGTGAACACTTCATACTCACCTTCACTGCTGCACTGTGAGCCTTCAGTGATTTGTTGGTTAACCCTCACATACTGTTCATATTCTGACTCGTCACACTATTTCCTCACATAATTAGTCTCTATAACAAACTTCTGAACCACACATCATTCATAAAGAGCTCCTCAGTCATAAATAAACATGATGTATCCTTAATGAAGCTTTCAGAGAGCAGAGAGAGTTTATTTTTTTTAGTTTTTATGATGAAAAAAACGATATAAAAGACACTATGAACTATTTCAACAAATTGTATTAAATGTGAAGAATGAAGAACATTCTTGAAATTTTTGGATGAATATGGGTCAAATATATTTCCTTTTTTGTATATTTTGGGTCACATTAGGGGTAGGCATCAAATTTTAAGTGTTTTTGTTGTTTTCGGATGTGAAAATGGGTTTAATTTGACCCTGAACAGTATGTAAGGGTGAAAAGTACATTTTTGTCACATTTATGGATTTGAAATCAGGTTGAAAAAAAGGCTTGTCAGTGACAATGATGTGGTATAAAGTGCTATGTACAGTAGTGTCATTCTGTGTGTATTTGGACTGTCTCTGTTTGAAAGAGCTGCTGTGCTGTAAAACATTCTAATATGAAATATTTCATGGTTTTTAATGAATGAGTACATTGTAATACCTGTTGATGGTGACGCTGGGATGTCTACACTGCTGCTTATCTAATGCCAATGCCTTTTTTTTTTCTCCATCACGTATTTCTCTGCAGTCAAAGAGCTATTGTACTAATGGCATGCCGATGATGATGATGATAATGATGATGCTAAAGAGGATTGTTTTAAAGCTAAACTAGAGACTGAATGCAGCATGCGTTTCAATCATTTCAACAGCAGCAGTGATGTGAATGTCATTTTCCCCTGTAAGTGTGCCTTATTTTTGTCAATAAACTCTGGCTATAAATATAAATAAATGCCTCTCGTGGACTTGAAACGTGAAATAAAGCTTTAATTAAACGTAAAACAAGAGAGATGTGAAATGAAGCCTTCATTCTAGCACGTGAGGCCTGTTTTAGCTGTTGGTCATTTTAAAAAGAAGCATGGTGTAAGATTCTAAATGATATTTTTAAATGCGGCTCAGACTGGACTGAGGATTACAGTCATGTTTGTCCTCATTGTATAAATACAGAGACAAAAGTTGAAACTCTAAACACGTCCTCTTCAGCCCAAAGGATGGGCTATGGACTGCTGCCTAAACATTTGTCTGTCTCCGCACTTTAAAAGCTCCTGGATGAAACTCCAGAGGCCCACAGACAAACTGTAAGATTAAAAACTAAAAGCCATTTCCTCCTCTGCTACAACAGCACAGTCCAAAAAACAAAAAAAGCCAGTCTGAGCTCTTAACTGATGCTTCATTTCTCTCTCTCTACACTTTTTAAGACAGATCAGGCCTCTGCTGATGGTATTTAGGAATCTGAATTGAAATATGTATCTTTCAAAATATGAATGACTTTATGTTATTTATAAGGGATCATGTTAAACAAAATGATCACAATAAATATATAACAATTTATCTTGAAGATAATTTGCCATCTGCAGTCCTGTGGCAGCTCATAAACCAATGACAGAGCAGCACTGAATACACAGGACAATCATTCCAGAAATACATTGATGTTATTTAAATGAATGTTAGATATTTTATAATAAACACAGATGAGTTCCTGTCACAAATGTTTCATTGTGGATTTAAAGCTACAGACAGAAGTGCGACTGTATGTCATCTGATTGGATGTTCCACTGAGCTGATGCTGTCACATCAATGCTGACTTCCTGATACAGTGTGATGAAAGAGTACAGTGCAATCTAATGGAAGATATTAAAGTGTTCTGCATATGAAACAATATCATTCAAAAAGTGACATGATGGAGGATAAGCTGAATCATTTAATCATTTCAAATATCATACACAATTTGACACAATTTTTCAAAACTCAGAAGACTATATTTCTCCATTATCGACCAATCATCTATCTGCCCCAACATACGATATACAACATAGCACATATAACAACACATGTGGATCATAGCGTGTTACATCCACAGAGAGACAGTTTTTAATTCATCTCAAATTTGCCAAGTTGTATTTAAATGTTTTTGAGATTTGGATCCAGAAAAAGGCCATTTATTTATATTCAGTGGCTACACCGATTATTTCACCCTTGATCAAACAAAATAAAAAAAAGGGGTTGTATATTGCTTTTGGAGAAGAAACTAATAAAACATTTTTTTTTTAAATCCACGTAAATAAGCTGTTTTAAAACATATGCAGTGAAATAGTTGTTATAACTGTAAATATGTCCCTAAAACTAAAACATCATTCAGCTAGGGATGAAGGGAACATGCTCACCTAACTTTTTTCTCCCTGTCAAAATGTCTTAATTCATTCAATCATGGAGTTGAGGTAAAATAAATGAAATCTGAAAAGAAAAAGAAACCTGATATTCTATTTATATAATGTACAAGTGACGTTCGGATGATTCGACCTCATATGTTGATTTAAATCACCTAAATGGATTCTATTTCTGACCCAATGAGATAGTAGGAAATGACAACTACCTCAAAAATCTAAAAATGTGTTACTCACACCAGATAACTGATCTACTGTCAGTGGATATTTACATCCTCTTATCGCCCCGCTGCAGATTGACCGTATTACATCCTATTTCAATTAGCCCGCAAACACCCCGAGCATCTTAGTACATTTTATCTCTTGTAATCCTGTTAAAACCGCAGTAATTACAATCCCAAAACCAACCCTGCTGGGCTGAAAACACACACAGTGCAGCTAAAGCACAATCCATTGTTTTTCATTTGTTACCAGTGTATCCACACATGTAATATACTTCACAATATCTTCTTATTTCACAGGCTCAAATCCTATTTTATCAATGAGCCAGTGATTTTAAATTTAGTGTAAATGTTCCTAATTTCAGTCAGGAATCATATTTTTAGTTAATACTTTGTTAATAAAATACAAAGAATTCATCAGGTTTTGGTGTAAATTGCAACAGTATTTGTTTTGGACTGTTGCAGTGTGTTACTGACTACATGAGGCAAGAGTTTAAGCCAGATGAAGGCTGTGCAGCCATTGGGTAGAGCTGTTTTCAGGCAACTCATTACTTATTAAGCACACTATTAAGGAAAATTGACGGTAATGATGGGAAGGATAGGACCCAGGCTCATTGGCAGAAACGCCACAGGAAATATTCAGCTTTTGTACGCAATTAATTATGCATCATCTTTACTTTGCACTCTCTGTAGACTGAAGCTGGGTGTAATGTAGCAGAGCACAGCTGGAAAAGAAAGAAATCACAAAACTGACAAATATAAATTGCTGTATGAACCTTTTTAATGTGAAATTAGAAAAAAAATCTTTCTATGTTGTGAGATAAATATTAAAATATAAATGTAAGTTTAGTCAAATTTAGATTTAAATGGAGTGAGTGCTATGAAAAACAAAATGCTCATTTTTAAGCTCACTGAATTGAGTTTTCATTGAATTATAAAAAAAAGGGTTACAGCTCAGAATGTGAAGAGTAATTATTCAACTCCTAAAGTATAAATCTGATGATATTCTTTTTTTTTTTTTCTAGTGAATGCATTTCATATGCAGACCCAAACGTTCAATTAGCATTGGTTATTGAATTGTTTTCAAATCTAAAAACTGGAATATTGTGTTCTTGTTGTCCAAAAACCATTAAATACTCACCAGATTACCACATGTGTATTCCTCCAACCCCAAAAATAGTCCCAAATGCTGTATTTCCTGCTGTTTAAGTAACATTTGCTAGAAACTACACTGACTGGCTTATTTAGGGAACTAATTATTTGATATGAAACTGTATATCTGTGCTTTCAGTGGTTTCTTCTTCAGAAGGAACTAATGGACATGAGGCCACATACAGACCTTAAACACATATATGTACATGTTTAGAGGCACATGTAATGCAGCTTGAATTACAATTTTTCTTAACATAATAATACAATTTCCATATTTAATGTTTGTGCAAAACATTCACTGTCAATGAATTCTATGCATTTTCTATGATATCTGCTTATTGCAGTTAAGGCATGATTTTCTATTTCAGCATCTCAAAGCACTTTGTTATGAATTCACTGTCACATTAACATGTTCAAAAAGTCAACAGTGACTTAAAGCAAGACATGACAGGACATGTTGACTTAATGAATATTTCAATTAATCACCATCTTTCACTATCCAAAGATTTTTGTAGCCGTTAACTCATCTTCAATGTCAAAATCCTGCTTTGTACACCATCCACCTATCTGTGTGCTAGCAGTTAATGCAGACAGCTATCACATTTCTGTTCAAATATAATTGTCAAAATGAATTAATAGTAAGAGACCAATTGGTGCAGACAGGTTAGTCATACAGAACTGATAGACAGACATCACTTTGGGTCTTTTTACAGGATGAGACCTGTGAATTAACACCATTTTCCATTTTAAATGAAGTATCCACAAAAATGTCATTAAAAATAATTCCATCTTTACAACATTATGCATATCCAACAACTGGTATAATTTATTCTTGTCCAAAAACTATTAAATACTAACCACCAGAATACACAAATATATCCACAAAAAATATACATAAAAAGTAAGTCTAGCTTTACAACATCATGCAGTAAGACTTTAATTGTATTTAACCCCTCCAGTTGTTGTCTTTCTTTTTTCCAATCTGGCTTTTCTTTGTTATATCGAATGCCTTCCAATAATTATTTAAAACAATAAACATTTATTATTAATGCAGACTTTTTTTTTCTTTTTTATTGCTCGTCGTCCGCTCTCGCTAACAAAGCTTTTTGCCCCGTGATGTAAAGGAAGCGTGGCGTCACGCTCAGGGACGAGCAGGCTCAGGACAGTCAGTACAGCAGCAGGACTGGAGCAGTGAGAGAGAGAAGAAGCTTAAAGTGTCTCCTGAGCCGCTCTCTTCCCTTCACTGAATCGTGATACGAATTCTGGCTCTCTTCCTCCTCCTCCTCCTCCTCCTCCTCCTCCTCCTCCTCCTCCTCCTCCTTCTCCTCCCTCCCTGCCCAACCCACCCACCAACCAGCAGCATAATGTGGTTTCCGCCAACAAGCCCTGTCTGCAGTATTAATCAATTGGAAATGTGCTGCATTTCCTCTCATCCTGAGACAAAAGCACACAGACATTTCCTTCTGTTTCTCTTTCTCTTTCCCTTTTCATCTTTCTCCTTTGAGCATTATACTGACTCTAATGAAGGACTCGGTGGAGCTTATACACACAAAATATCTTGCAATTAATAACTATACACTGTATCTCTCTTAGCCATTGATGCCAAAAGGATGGTGCCCTCCCCACCTTCCTCCTTAACGTGTCTATAATGCATCTCTTTCACTCTCTTTACCCATTTGTTTTTAGAGTCCAAATAGGGGATGAGGGCAACACTAACAGTATTGCAACCTTAATAACAGCAGGGTAAGTGGCTCTGCTATCAAATACGCTGGCACTCATTTAAACAAGGGCCGCTATGAAATGTATCCACATCAGTGGCTCCAAGATAGGGAGCTAAGCAATCTATTTAAAAAGCAATCTATTTCTCGCTGTTGTGGAGATTGCACAGATTGAATGGGGGAGTCCGATCCTCAGCGGACGGCCCTCTCCATCCCACCCTCCACTCCTCTTTTTTTATCTCGCAGCTCCTCTCCAACTCCTCTGCTCTGGGCTGCTTACACAGAATAAGGGAAGGAGTAAAAAAAAAAAAACCCAAAAAAGGAATATGACAAGCATTCTGTCCTCGCAATGCATCCAATTAAAACAAATAACCTCAAACGATCTGAACACAGATAATGACTCCTCATAAAGCGTCCTGTGCTCGTGTTTCACAGCCGACACTTTGAGGAGAAGGGTGTTGTAAAACGTTCCAACAGGCCAATAAGATATGGATTTTACAGTCAGCACAGTTTATTTGGACTATAGGAATGAAATAACATTGTAATATCAAGTGCTGGGAAAATCAGAAATGACTTATTTTCTTCTTTTATTTCTAATTTTTTATATCTGGTTAAAGGAAAAATGTTTACAACCCCGGGTCTTGTTGTTGTAAATGCAGCCTTCAGTTATTTCAGTTATATATGTTTTTTCATGTTATCGAATTTTTTCTAGTTTTATAAAGCTTTTAACTTAGGATGTAACACATAATCAAATATGAACAAATAATGCACTCTGAATAAATGTGAACAGCATCCCAGTTTGTGAGGTACAATGTTTTTTTCCTCTAAGTGAATCTGCTAAAGTTGACATCATTTGCATCAAAATCTGTACAATTTCCTCATAACTTCACATCACAACACACAGATCTATTTTGTAAAAATGAAGATGAACATCTATGTAATTTCAACTGGGGATGGAGTCCAAGTAAAAATCATATTAAAGGGCAATCCCTCCAACTTCACATTCTGGCTCATCATCATCAGGTTTAGACTTTTCAGAAGTAATCTAGCTGACTGTTGTACTTCCATGGTTACAGTGAAAAGTTAAAAGCAGCAGGACTCAACATGGTTTATATTTGTTCATATATGAATGATGTATTCATTGTCATGAGACAAAAAATGTTTCACTTATTTCAATGAACAATGAGTCAAGGATAGCAGCATAACACTGAAGTCTTCAGTGCTGTTACACAAGAAAACTGCACTTAAACAGACACTATAATAAATACTTCTATTATATTCATTGTGCTTGCTATCTTGTACATCGTAGTTATCACTTGAGCATCATCACACATGTTAATAACAGGTGATATGGGCTTGTATGGTCAAACTTTTCAGAAACCCCTGAAAGAATTAAAAAAAAAAAAAGGACAGACAAAGATGTCTGAGGTAATGATGATGGTATTACTGAGATCATTTGTTACTGAAGATTGCAGAAAAAAATATTACATCCTTAGAATAATAGTAATTAGTTTTAGTCAAAACTTTGCATACTGCTTGGTGCTGAAGTTAATCTCAATCCAATTAGTTCACTTAAAAGATTGATGCAGAGGAATCAGCATAATTAATGATTAGTTCATTGATGCAGTGAATGAGTCATTACACCCTGATACACCAGTGATGTGGAAGTAAAACTGGAAGTGGAAAAAAACAGAAATAAATATGTATATATTTAGTTCTTCACATTGACTTGAAGTCCAGAGGAGCATAACACGATAAAGCCTCTGAGTTCCAGTAATAACTGTAACATTTGTCTTTGTGGTTTAGACAGAATGGGTTTGTGAATTGTTTTCTGACTGTCTGATGGCTCATCTGGTTGCTTTATGCACTTATGGGTAGAAGTCGAGCAGAGACAATGTGTCCCCAGAACTCAGACACAACAATGAAACGTCTCAATTTCTTAAATGGCGTGGACGGAGTTATTCTAGATCATTGTCAAAAAATCCCATAAAAAGATCAAAACCAACACAAAGTATTAAGTTAGTCTCCTTTTGTCTACTTTTTGATTTCCCATTTGGGTCTGTGGCTCTTTGTCTCAAGCAAGTTGTAAATCTTCGATAGCAGCTCACACATATATATTTTCATGTTTTAAAAAGACTCAGTAAATTCCTAAAAACAGCTGGCTACTGTAGTTTTTAACAAAATACTCAAACAGGATGTAATAGTGCATTTGTTGTGGACTATTTTCAGTGGCGGATTAATCTTCATTTAATTCTGTAGTGACTATTTCTGGCAGGATGGTGTGTGTGTATGATTGCGTGTGTTCATGGTAATGAAGGAACATGTGACCCAGTGTGGCTCACTGATTAGTTTTCCAAGCTCTATGACACAGAGGAATAAGATGTATCAGGCTTTGTTACACACAGTATTTATTAGTAGATTAATTCATTGTTGGTTTGGCTATGCACATAAAATAATGATAATAAGACATTGAATTTGTACTGCGTTTTTCATTCATAGTGAATCTCAAAGTGCTACAATGTTAAATAAAACAACAAGAGTTCAGATGAAAAGGCCTTCCTCAATAGAAATGTTTTAAAGCCTGTTTTAAAAGAGTTTAGAGTCTGTGCTGCCCTCGAATGGTTAGGAAGGCTGTTCCATAAGCGTGGTGCAGCAGAGCAGAAGGCTTGATACCCCATGGTGCAGAGCTTAGTACTGGGGGCCCAAGCTGCTGGCAGATCTGAGGGTGCGGGTGGAGGTCTGTGGTGTGATCAGTTTCTGTAGGTAGGGAGGCACATGCCTATGCTGATGGATTTGTATGTGAACAGCATGAGATTTGTTGACTGTAAGATAAATTGGAATATTGCCAGCCTTATCCTTTAATTAGTGAAACACACCCTTCCAATGTCACCTATGATTTTTACTGCAGTTGTTTGAAGGTAGATGAGAACATGACAGAAAAAGATAGAAAAAAAAGAAATAGCATTTGTGAAAAGTTAAGAACGAAAAAGAATGAACATTATTGGAATCAGTGAGGAGGAGCTATAGCCGGTGACCTACAGTTTGTGCAAATTAAGTATTACAGCGTCTAATTCTGATGTACAGTACGTTTTCTGTTAGTGGCAGTATATTGACGTCTAATTATTAAAGTTAAACATTAACAAATGTAAGTGTGAGGTTAGAATAATTAATGACATTGTACAAACTGAGCAGATTATACTTCTTTAGATTATTGTATTGCGATAATGACATCTCAGTGGCTTCTTGGCAACAACTCTGATACCTTGGTAATAAAGGGATGTTAGGGGATTAATGGTGGAGGCTGAGCCCAAGAGGTATGATAGATTAAAAAAAAACATCATTACATGCATACTGTAAATGTTAAAGCTGTATGAAATGTTCAGCATTATCTGATTTGCCTAACTGTACCTAAGTGTTTTTCAAACCTTAAATAAGGGTCTGCAACATTCCAAGATACTTAAACTCCTGTGTTGTCTCACTGTCCATTGTCCTCTGTTCTCACTTTGAAAGGATCAGTGATTAGGAACTTTCTGATTGAAACACATTCAGTATTAGGCAGTGATAGCAGTAATCTGATACTGGGCAGTAGAGAGAGACAGGAAATACAGGTAAAGGGAGAAAGAGATGGATATGACATTCAATAAAGGTCCCTGATTGGAATTGTTGCAGTTATGTGTCAACCACCGTTGTATTATTGCCACCACAAAGTCAGCATACATTTGTAGCCCAATGCATTGCAATGCTAAGTGATGTCAATGATTCAACCTAAACAAAAAAAGGTCCAAGTACTAATCCTTGTGGTATACCCATTTTACTTTCATATATTTATTTAGTGCTTTGAAATAAATAAAGTCTGATTGATTTGATTTGCTAAAGATTGATTTGATATACCAATTACCAATGGTGGCTTTCTGACTCATATTTCTTAAAAAAGAATTAAACAATAATTTAGCTTGAGAAGATAAATTAAATGTAGTTAAACTAGACAGCAGGATTTCATGATTGACATTATCAAATACTTTTTTGAGGTCTAGAAAGATTTCACCAACTACACCCCCCTTATCCAAAAAATTTGAAGCAAATAGCAATTAGCTAGTTCTGTTGAGTCAAAAAATCAATCAATCAATCAATCAATCAATCAATCAATCAATCAATCAATCAATCAATTGATTATTAGCCATATCACAACAAAAGTCATCTCAAGGCACTTTACACATAGAGCAGGTTGAAGGGGGATAGGGATGGAAGGAAATAAAGTGGAGAGAGAAAAAAAAAAAAGGAGAAAGAAAGAAGCACATAGAAAAATCAACATTGAAAGTAGTAGGTCCAGGTCCAGAGCACAGAGAACTCCAGGGAAGAAGTTGAAGTTAGTGAATGCATTGAGTGCTTGAGTCTGAAGCCAAATTAATTTGAGAACAAATATTACACAAGTATAGAAGTATACTATACAAGTATACTACAAGTACGTCATTATTTGTTGTCCTGCAACCTTTTCCAAGACTTTGAGAAAAATGGAAGTATGGAATTTAGTGTGTATAATTTGTAGCCAGGTTAGCTGAACATGTAAATGGGGGTAATCAGAGCTGATTTCCAGTGATCAGGGAATCTTCCTGTAGCAATAGACACATTTATTAGGTCAATGGTTCTACAAGAGTCAATGAGTGTCTCCTTAGGAATGCTGTGTCTAGATTAAAGGTATCTTTAGCATGTGAATTAGAGACATTGGTAATGAATTTGTGTACTGTATCCTGATTGGTCATTTTGATATAGAAGAGCTGTCTGAGGCTGTTATAGTATTTTTCTCTAGTTGGAATGGCTGATAATTTCTAGCAAGTTCATCTTCAAAATCAATTAAAAGAAAAAGAAAAGGTAGAACCATTTGCATTATCTTTAAGGTATTGGTGTTCTTTGTTTCAGAGGTTAAGCGTTGACCATAGAACCATTCCCCTCAGCGTTTTCAATCAGGCACATTTCTTTGATGTCCGTGTTTCTTAGAGATTTCAAAGTCCTTTGTCAACCAAGACACTTCGTTTTTCCTGGATTTTGTTTTCCAAATCTGTGTAGTAGTAGTTCTTCATAATGTTTTTGACTGTGCCCATGAGGGTATTGCAGCAATTATCCAGATCATCAGATTTAATATATTCTCACAGTTCATTTGCCCAAACTCAGATTGAAATTGTTCCCAGTTGTGTTTTGGAATGCTCTTTATTGTCACTGAATTACTGGTATGGGCTGAGCATTTTTTGGTTAATTTGTGAGCAAATAAAGTCTAGTTATTATTGGATAGAACTGTGATCAAATTGTTTGTTTCAATTACATGAAACAAAACAATCAAGGTCGGATAATTTCTGGTGATTCTTGTTCAAGTAGTGACCACATTGTTATTATTTTTGTCCAGCTAGTTAATATTAAAATCACCAAGGACATTTATTTTCTTATGTTGATTTAACTTCTTCAACAGCACTTCAAAATCATCATAGACTGAAGCTCATCAAGGACATTTGGGGTGAGAGAGTAATATGTACAGCCATGCATTCCATTCAGGATTCTAGTTCCATTTTACAGTTTTTAATGGTATCTTTAAGGTACATTATTACACCTCCATCTTTCCCTGAGCATCTGTCTTTGCAGTAGCAGTCATAGCCAGGTATTTCTTGCAGTTCAGTTACAATATTGGAGTTAAGCCATGATTCAGACAGAGCCAGGAAGTTTGAATAAATCAGGGGATTACGTATTTGATCACGTTTGGGCAGCTGGCTTCTAATATTCAGATGTCCTCCAAAAATACTTTTGGGTTTCGGGGTCCAATCCCAAATCATTTTGGCATGGATTACAGTCTGGAAGTAACAGCGTTATATTATCTTCTTATTCAGATTGAGGTGACTGTCGAGAGCTGTGATGCTACCATCGTTGGTTGAGTTTTTTCATTGTGTGAGGTTTGTGTCTCTTTGTGTCTGTCCAAACTGATTATCCTTGTTAGTTTTGCGTGCTGCGGAAGTCTTTCAAGCTTTTCCCTGTTTGCTCATCCCTATTTCCCAGGTGGGCTGGTGATTTGTTAAGGGCCCATTGTTGTTAACGTCGACAAGGAGGCCATCCAAGTCAGCATTGGCATTCACCGTTGTCTGATGCCTGGGCCAAGTGTCCAGCCAGACACTGTTTTGTGTCATCCCCATGAGATCTAGTGAGAATAGCTGGTCAGCAGCAGCACATGCAGTATGTTCCTCCATGTCCAGCTCCCACACTCTCCATGGTTCCTTGGGCCTGACTTTGAGGCCACCTTCCATGTGATCTTGGTCTTTTGGCCCTGGGTTTAGTTATCTCCAGCCATGAGAGTCCACAAAAGAAAGAAAAGCACTAGATTCATGTTCTTATATACTGTTTTTCAATCTTTGTATGTCTTTAGACTGAGCTCTGGATGTGTGTGAGATGAGTTTTTCCAAGTTGATTTGGTTCTTGATGAGAGTTCATTTCTCATCCCATGCATGTTTCAGAGCAATTGGTCCAACAACGATGGAGAGAATATACAATGAAGATGAAAAACCTCAGTCACTGAATAAAATTCATATAAAAGAGTACAACAGCTGTCTGTGAACACCAGACCAAACCTCAATGGTCATCAACCAAGAGTCAGTGGATGACCATCTGCTGCTACCTTTGAACACAGACTGGGGATTGTACAACATCCATGTGACCAAAGTTCCATACTTTGGTGATTATATGAAAACTGAACTCCATGAGAATGTAACTTTGTGTGGGTGTTGGGCAGGTAGTGAACAGTGGCTCAATGAGAGCTTTTTCATGAACAAAGACTGCCTGCTGCTACTGAAAACCAGGTTGATGAGAGCTGTGAGACTGAACCATAGACATAGTATATGTAGATATTACTGTGTAACTGACATTAATGAGTCAGTTTGCTGACTTTACTCAACTGTTCTACTTTGTACATCATGTTTTGTCATGCCATCACTAAATTTGGTTGATGCTCTTTACCTGTGTGTCAAAAACCACTTAATGTGTTGATTCTGTGTTATGGATGGATGTTTCTCAGTCGATCTACTTCCCAGCCCTCATTTTCTTTGCAAGGTGTCTGGGCTCAGACATAGAAACATCGTGAACAGCTCAGTTGTCCAAAGTTTAATGTTCCTTTATGTCGAAAGGATTTAGATGGGGTTTCAACATTTGATTCGGTATGCCTCCTAGATACTTTCCTATGGAAGTACTCCCAGGACAGAGCAGAACATATTGGCCCTTGAAAAACCTCCACATCAGCCCCCATGACCTGCACCTAGAGAGGTAGCAGAAAATGGATCTTTGTCAGGACAGGCAATAAAGGAGATGAAGAAAATGAATTTATTATGAAGCCATTTGGCCTGTCTGTGGGTGACTGGTTCAACCGCTTACAGTATACAGAGGAGACTGTGATTCATGTTCTTATTGAAATGGATCCTCTCCTAGCTATAATCAAGCATAATGTATTCAAAACTGATTCCATGTGGCAAAAAAACTATTTTCATTATTTATAGAGAGAATGTATCTGCTGACTGGGATCACTCAATATTAACTATCAGAAAAAGGGAAAATGTTTTACCATAGGCATACCTTGCATTGGATATAACATTACTTACAGGATGAGTAACTACAGCACAGTATATGACACACACTTGAAAGCTGCTCTTCTGTAAATGATTTTGAAGAAGCATTTCAAATTAAACCTGTGAGGAAACAATTACACATTTGACTGTGAGGTGTGAGCTGCCATGAGAACTGACATATGTACATGTGCTAAGTACAGTAGCATTCTTATAAACAAAGAGATGCCTCTACACCCTGTAAGAATCAGCAGACCTCGCAGTATTAGAACTCACCACCGCAAACACACACACATACAGACATCATGACCCACGCAGCAAGATACAATCTGGCACCAGCTCGCCATGAAAATTCAGTGCTCATATGATATTATACCTAGATATAAGACAACAGTATTACAGGTATAAACAAAGTAGGGGAGAACGGGGTTGGTTGTCACACGGGTTGGTTGTCTTATTCATCAGATCTTGGTCTCTAGAGGGCGCTGTTAAAACATTTTGGTACTGAAAGTTTCAGAATTTGGGTGAGATGTTACTTAAGTAAACCACTTGACATTGTGTTTAGTGTTTTTCATGTGAAAATGTAACTATCCATCACTTCAGTGTTTTTCTTCTAGGCTTTTACACAATAAGTTTATTATAAAACACACATTAGCATTAAAAAGTATGACAAGAGAGCAATAGTTAGGTTGTTTTTTTTCTTGGCTATGCCAGAACATATATATATATATATATATATATATATATATATGGTGTGATATATTTAGTTCTTTATTTCTGTTTAGACTGCAAAATGAGCAGGATTTTTTTTCAGGAAAACAAACAAAGGTCCAGACTCCTCCAGATGGTTAAACTGCAGATGAGGTTAAACTGCACTATATTGTTATATAAAGATAACAAATGCACTTATAAGAATGATTTTCCTGTTTATGTTCTCTTGATACATGAGATGTGTCGGTTGTTGTATTTCAATGAATCTAAACATTGTAAATTCATTACGAAGATTGTCTCCATTTTTAATTTTCCCCATTACAATAGCACAGGAACAACCAACCCCATAGTATGTGACTACCAACTCCACAATGGAGATGGTTGTCACAAGTGCACAAGACATACTTGAGACAAACTTACACTTTCATTACACATTGAAAGGGAAAGTAAAATGTGTGTGGACCAACCCCGTTCTCCCCTACGTGCACTGCATACAGACAGGGTCTGATTTACTAAAGGTCTGCGTGTGTAGAAACGTGTGCAAACTTGACATCACCTGCAAAAAATGTGCAAGTTGATCTACTAACACAGCGCACTGAGGTTTGCTTCTTTAAACTGTGCAAAATAATAAGTGCTGTCCATTTAGTACGTTTGTCATAATGAATGTAATATGAGACGTTTTAACCCCAGTGTGAAAAATACAGGAGGAGAAAATGTACATATGTTATTTATCACACGCATTGTGATTTACCAAACCTGAAGGTATTATTTCTGATGCTAACTGTGTCTATAAATAATACGTTTGAAGGACAGGTATTAACCTGCTGCTCACTGCTCACAGATGACTTCTGTTACTGTAGAGACGAGGAGACGGAGGCACAATGACAGAATACACACAGGACAGAGTGGAATATTTGTGGTCTTACTAACAGCATTGACTTCGTCACTAATACTCTCCCATATGTTGGTTTCTCTGGTAATATTAGTTTTTGTTATAACTCAATATATTAGTTAACCTCTTCCACTAGAACCTGATCACATTTCATTTTGTTCTTGCAGCTTTCTGCTCGTCTAAACTCTCCATAAAGACACAAAACCCTCATTTAAATACTGCTGTCTCCACCCTGTTGCACCTGTTTTCATTTACACAGTTATTGTTAGTAGATCACCCGCAAAACGCACGCAAATGACACGCGCAATCTATTGCACTGTGCACGCAATTTAGTACCCACTATTTGGGATCTTAGTAAATCAGGCCGTATGTGTCATGTACAAAGGTAAACCACTAGTTTTTCAAAAGATCTTTAGGAGCCATATGTATGATCTTGTCTTTACTGAGCTCAGTTAAATTTGTACTAACCAACTTGTATAATTCCATCTAAGACAGAGTGCTTCAGCTGTGCATATGGTGACATACTGTACATCTTACACTGTCCAGTATGTGTCCTAACTGTTGTACATTGCCCTCTGAGAATGATCAGCTGTAGACAGCTGTGAGGAAACTCTGCTGCTGTGGCAGTAGCCTCTGGTAGGGTCACCCAAGGTGAAGTTGGTCCCAGGTCAGAACACACATGGAGCTGCAGTTTCAGAGAAACACTCCCTCAACCCGATTAGGGGGCCTGGGGCTCACATTCATGAGGCCCAGTAGGGGCTCTGCCTGAAGGAATGACATGGGGCTGGATGTAAAGCAGGGTCCTTGATTTCTGACTCCAGGCAATAAAAACTGAGGAGGAATGTCCAGCTTGGAGAGCCTGCCCCTGCAGCTGACCCAGAACACGCTGGAGGGATTATATCTGGCCTCAGGATCCCACAAGAGGACCTGGCATTGTGGCTAAGGAGCGATACAGTGGAACAACTTGCTTAGCTTAGCTTTGTATTGTCTGCATATTTTTTTTATTACTCTTGAATACTCTCTATTATTTTTTAAATTTATTTTATTACTTGACTGATTCTATAGGCTGAATTGCTGGATTACTTTTCAACATATTATTTTCACAATTAATGAATATAGTCTTAGGTCTTATAATAATGTATGAAGCTTTTGTTTGAATGTCTTCTTTAATTTCATATTTCATTTATTTAACTGCACAGTGATTTCTATGTTTCTGTATTTCTGTTGTCCTGATGTAACATTCATTTCAATAAAGTTTTATCTTATAATGATTTCAGTTATCACTTTCATTAATTACTTTTTACTGCTTCATTTCACATCCAAAATATCAAATATGACCAAAGTCAAATTAAATAGTGTTTCTTCCGCAACTGTAATTTATAACACTCAGATTGAACATATGGGAATATTTGGAAATATGAGGAAATATGAAAATGACACAGCTGATGAGATTTACTTTGTGACCCACTGGCTACAGCTCCATGATGATACACAATTCATCTATCTTTTCCACCATTTTCCTCTTTAATTTGTGCTTCTCCTTTGCTGAACTGTCTTTTGTTTTGAGTGACATTGTGTAGTAACATTGTGTAGTAACATTGTGTCTCATCCAAGAACATTTTTCATATTTTCATCCCTCACCTCTCTGACTTTGTTTCTTCGAAGTTTGCTCGTACGAGTTTTGAAGCTGTCGTATAAGGCTTCCTGTTTCGCTCTGTTTGGGTTTGAGTTTCATTCACAAAAACATTCCGACAGTCCTGTGGTCAAAAATTAGCAGGCCCATTTATCAGTGTCAGTCGTCATATTAGAAGAGCTGAACCAATTAGAAAATATGAATCCTTCACAGCAGTGTTGCACTGTGACAGAAATAAAGAGGGAACGCTTTGACATGATGTTACATGCTAATAACGTATAAAAAACAAAAAAAACAAAGCACACTATGGCTAATATGAGAGGCTGTCATGTGACAGACACAGAGATATTAGAGTAGAGAATATCATAGACTACAGTAGGTGATACTACACTGTCAGCTACAACACTACATGATGCTAGAGAGCTGCAGAAATCCTAACTGACTGAACTGTATAAATTGCTGCGCTGAAATAAAATTATTTTCCTAAATGATGATGGAGATGATGGATGAAGGATGATTGGATTCAATTTTCAGGTCAACAGTGTACAACAGGTCTGGATCACTTGTAAAATCCATTATTACCTAGAACATTTTTATTGTGAGAAAGTGGATCAATGAATGTACGAGAAATGAAGAAGGAATTTGTTGCTGTGTTAGGTCATTCATAAGGTCCAGCAGGTGTTTTGCAGCAGAAAGCAGTCTTTTTGGAGAAGTCATTTAAAATCTGGGTGAAAATTAGTTAAAACGTTTCCTTTTTTTTTGGAAAAAATGTTTTTTATTTTTTGTTAAAAGGGTTAAAACAAAAGCAATGTCATTAATATGGTGATATTAATTCTTTCTGACTCTCTCACTGAGGAGTCAGGTCTCTCTCACCTGTGTCCACAAGGATCCATAGTGAGTCACTGTATCAAGTGGAGTTGGTCCTCTCCTCATCTTTACACTCACCACTACAGCAATACATCTATAAGCCAGCCTACTCAGTGTGTGTGTGCGTGTGTGTGTGTGTGTGAGGGAGAAAGAGAGAGAGAGAGAGAGAGAGAGAGAGAGAGAGAGAGAGAGAGAGAGAGAGGGGGGGGGGGGAGAGGGGGGGAAAGAGAGGGGGAGAGAGAGGGAGTGTGTGAGTGTTCTGACAGTAAGTACTTGTGACTTGCTTATTCAGCTGAACTCTGTGGTGTAAATACCTGTATACTGTTTCATAGTTGGACCCCTGGGTGACACACACACACACACACACACACACACACACACACACACACACACACATGAGGCTACATGCCTTCTTCCTGTGATGTGTAGGCATCCATTTTGTGAATCAACAGCTTGAGTGGGCAGAGGGAGGGCTGTTTTCCATGCTGGGGGGGGGGGGGGGGGGGCACTGCTGCTGCTGCTGTTAATGAATCCCAGCACACTCTGATCTGCCATCACCACATACTTTACTGCTCCTCACAGTTTGTGTTACACTTTCTTCACAGCTGTCAACACATTTCACAAATGTAACAAAAGAGACTTCTGATGTGAGCTTCTTGTCCAAAAGAAGACATTTTTTTCATTATCAATAATTTCTTCCAAAAATGTTTCAGATGATAAAAAATTGAAGCCGGACTGATATATCTGTCAACCAATATTATCGGCCGATACTGACCTATAACAGATGTCATGTTGATATTTTTTGTATTTTAAAAAAAGTTATACAAACAGCATTGTATGTATACTTTAATTTGTAAATAATTCAATTTTAATATATGCATGTTTTTTATTCATAGCTCATTATAATGATTAAATCATCAGTGAAGTTTACTGTTTCAGTGCACTGATGTCATTTTATACAATAAGGTTTATTGTTATTGTACCTGTAAAATATCATGGCATCCAGTACATATCTTTGTCATAAGTGTTTGATAACTGTATTTGAGAGATCATGTCTGTTTACCTATACATTCTGTACATATAACACTATCGGCAAATATATCGATGTGACATTTTTTGCTCCCTAATATCGGACTCTAGCCTGGGTATACCCATGCTCTCATACGAACGAGATTCCACTTCGCAGGGCAGGCGGAGTGGAATCTTGGGGAGGCGGGCTCAAGACGATGACGACCGTAGAGCGACCCTGTTTACATCCAGCATGGCGGCCACGGAGGTTGTAAGCAGCAGTAGATTGTGTGTTAAATAAATTGGAAGGCAAGTTCACTTTAAAAAGTAGAACAAAAACTTGCGCTACATGATTTCCTTCATAAAAACGATGTGTTCGCGCTGCTCCCTACAGGCTCTGAATACGTCATCGTCTATCGTTGATATGATTGGCTGTAAGTTTGTCCAGTAGCGTACAGAAGCATTTGATCGACATTCGTTGATCCCGCCTCAAATACGAGGAAATGAACGGCTCCTCCCCAGACCCTACCTCAATCTCACATGAGATTGAGAGGCTGCTGTTAGCCAGGCTAATCGGCATCAGCCCTAAATATCCAGTATTGGTCAGGCCCTAATGAAAACCACATGTGCAACTTTTGACATGAGCAATAAGAAAACATGTAGAAAGAAGGGATGTGCAGATAGGTCAGCATTTTGTATTAATATCTGTATTTGTTTAGCAGCAAAATTATTTGTATTTACTTTCATATTCAAATAAAAGTGGACCTAGATTCCTGTTTTTTGATTTTGTTTTTATTACAGTTCTTATTTTGAGATATAAAAGTGTTAAAATAAATGTTCTTCAATAAGCTATTATAGTAATTATGAACCCGTAAATGCAATTCATTTACTAATTCACAGTCAAACCAATAAACTAAACTTTAAACTAATTAATGCCTATTTGAACACTGTGAATATATGCATTGCATAGAATAACATTCAACGATACTGCGTGCAGTACACACATACACACACACACGCAAACATAATGTTACTGTTTTGAGAAGAGGATGATCTTTAAAGCTCAAAAACAGGTGCGAGCTAATCCACATTGCCATGAGCTATAATTATCAAAATAGCAGAACAAAACTGCTCTGTACTCCCGTGAAAAGTGAAAATAACATTAGCTCAGAAACATGTCGCATTGAACATGTGATGGAAAAACAAGATGAACTCATTAACATATGTGGTGTCAACACATCAAGACAAACTGCTAAGTCAGCAGCAATCTATACTTATTGTTAGCAACCGTTAGCTCTGGACAGGGGAGATTCACAAGTAGGGGTGAATTCACTAAGAATGGACTGCAGTCACTGATAGCACCATGAATTGTGCATCATTAGTGCCATGGGTGCTAAACCTGAAAACAGTCGTAAATGAGCTGCGTAAACATGATGAATCTCACCTGTTCTAAATGAACGCGCGTTCCAGTTTTTTTGTGCGTAAATGGTACGACAGGTCTGCACCACTCGTAAATTTTGTTCTTACCTAAGAGAAAATCCAAAATACGAGGAAATTGGTGAATGCGGCAAATCCTCGTAAATCACTCGTACGCATGGTTTAAGAACGAATCTGTGCGTGCGAGTGGTTCTTGCATCTGGCCCATTGTATCGTATTGTATCGTATCATTGCATCGTATTGCGTCGTATTGTATCATATCATATCTTATCGTATTGTATCATTGCATCATAACGTATCATATCGTATCGTATCATATTTGACCAATGTGAATTTATGTGAATTACAATGATGCGTCCAACAGTCAGATGTGAAAAGGACCGATACAAGTTGAACACGTATCAGCAGTGCTGCATCTTACAGTGGTATAAGAGAAAGAGAGAACATTATTGAAATAGAGAGGTATGACAAGTATGATAAGAAGCTCCCACTGGAGGATCATTTGAATAACATCCTGTTGTGTGTAATACATTTTTATATTATAATCTTGTAGTTTGAGGTGTTCTTAATTTGAGCAGTGAATTTTTCCTTGTTTGTGATGTAACCTGGGTTAAAAAACATGTCAGGATTTGTTATCAGACATGAAGACTCTCAAAGCAACAGTGGCTTTTGCTTAACTTAAAACTTAAACTTAAAGATTTTTTTTTGTTAAAGTTTTGTAATAATTTCTAAATAGTTTGAAATAGTGTCATAATTATTGTGCCACACATACACCTTTTGTCCATTCATTTCCCACAACTTAACTACAGCTCTGGCTCACAATGCTGCTGCTTTGTCACACCCCTCAGAGTCTGATACTGATGTACAAGGTGCCTTTTAGCATTTGTATGAGATGCATCAAGCTTTCAACGTACTCCAATGTAAACCCAGCCGCATCATTATTAGACGCACAGAGTAACTGCCCTGACCATTCATCGACTCTAATGTTAACCTTACTGCAGCACTATAAGACACTATGAGCATCAGTCTGGTGATGGACTGGAGGACCTGTTGCCTGGATGTATATTCCTCACTGTCAATTCCCATAATAAAGTTTTCTTTTAATGATATCTTTAACATTTGTCAACACAAATGAAAGTGTCCTTGATAACTAGCAGCATATAAAGTTATGTTATTGTCGTCAGTTTTAATTATTTCACCTTAAATTCTGAGAAATAAAGTTTTTCTCATCAGTTTTGATAAGCTACATAAGCTAACATTACATGATCCTCAGCCAACGTTGCTATGGAGACAAAGCCAATGTATCTATCTATCTATCTATCTATCTATCTATCTATCTATCTATCTATCTATCTATCTATCTATCTATCTATCTATCTATCTATCTAGATATAATTATCCCACTTTGCCTATACCATGGCCACCAAAATGTTACAAATATGAAAGTATCCATGTATGACCATTTTTGTTATCACTAAGGTAAGAAAATCAGACTGAAAAGACACGTAGGCATAAAAGCATATCCAGAAGACAGAATGCATAGGCTACTATTAACACAACTTTCTTTAAATGTTTCTTGATCTTGGGATTTTTATGAAATATATGAAAGCGGCAAGTACTGGGTTAAAAGGAGGGACATGAAATGTAAAGAATAGTTTGAAAACCCTGTCTTCATCCCGTTTATATGACCATGGCGCATGGTTTGATGCAATTAGTGTAAATGTTAAGGTTAACATGCCTGAACTCAAAATATGTTTTATAGCTTGTGCTGTAAAATGTGAAGTTGCTCATTTAATTTTATGTTTCCAAGAAGATGTGGCTGAAAATATTTAACATGAAATATTTTTTCTTAAAAAATATTGCTCAATCAATAGAGTCACATCATACTATAATCCAATTACTATAGGCTTTTTCACAATGCAGATGTAGCCCCTACATTTTTATAAATCATTGGGACTGTAATTTATTTAGATAAACTAGGCTATCAGGTTAATTGGAGACTCTAAATTGCCCGTAGGTGTGAATATGAATGTGAATGGTTGTTGGTCTCTATATATTAGCCCTGTGATGGACTGGCCACCTGTCCAGGGTGTGTCCACCTCTCGCCCAATGCCAGCTGGGATTGGCTCCAGCCCCCCTTTGACCCTATGTACGATATACGGTTTGGAAAATGGATTGATGGATGGATGGAAGTAGGCTATCCCCAGATTTTAAATACTTTCTTACCTTCTACACAGATGACCTACACAAACTTCTTCAGAAAGTTAGAAGCAAACGTAGAAGTAAATGGATTATGTTGGAACAAGATTACTTTGCCATGGACTCAAAACAGTGCACAAGTGCATGCTAACAAACAACTAATTAGCACCGACAACACTACCAATAAATACGAGGGCTATGTACTGGGTAATAAATCTACAAGTGGTAGTCCTCCCTCATACTCTTTTGGCACAACGCCCAATAGTATATCATTTCCCTGGGAAATGGGAGGATGAATAACAGGCAGAACCCAGCACCCAAAGATTTGTGATGCGACTGGGTGGCCTGCATTATCATCCAGGCAGAGTGTTTCATCAACCCCTATTCTTAGTAGCACTCAGTTGTGGACAGTTGTGAAAGGGAGAACTAGCAACAAACCTCCACAACAACCATGTGTGCAACTGGACAACAGATTTGCTCCTCTGTTACAGGTACGTGGATCTTCATCTGATGACCTGGATAACCTCTCAGTAAATCAGAATGTAAAAGGCTACAGGGAAGTCAAACTACCTCAAACTCTGACTGTGGGTCACATCCAACTGTGATCATCTGTGTCCATCATAGTCCACTTTTGTGGCCAATGATGTTGTGACACAACAGTCTGAAGTACTGAAACCAGTCTTCATTAATCTGTTGAACACACCAGCTGTCTGAATGCTGAGGTGTTTATTAGTGGCCTTCTACCACCAGTCAGAAGAAGAGTAAAAGGATTCAGAAGATTGCTGGCACTGAACACATGGATCTCAACCATCCATTCACTGAACTTTATTGATCATTTCAACGTTGTCTGGGACTGCAGGCATCTTTTAAAGGCAAGTCAGGAGTAAAATGCAGTCCAAAAAACTAGTCCATGCATTTATCTTCAGTAGACTCGACTGCTATAACGGTGTCGTTAACGGTCTCCCTAAAAAATCAGGAAGTCCTCACAGATGACCAAGAAAGTGGATCATATCCCTCCAGTTCTCAGATCTTAACACTGGCTTCCTGTCTGTCAAATAATTGATTTTAAAATCCTGCTGCTGGTTCATGAAGGACTGAGTGGTTTAGGTTTATTATAAACCATTCAGATGTCTCAAATTGTCTGGAACAGGTCTGCTTTCTGTCCTCAAAATCAAAACTAAACATGGAGAAACAGTGTTCAGTTTTATTGAACACATATCTAGAAGAAACACCCAGAAAACTGCAGGTCTGCTGCAACTCTCAGTTGCCTCTTCCTTTTATTAAATCAAATTTGAGGCTTTTGATTTATATTTTACACTAAACTGTAACTTTTATTCTCCTGTTTCATTTTTCTTATTATATTTTAGTTTATTTTCAATTTCTAATTAACACTGTTAACACTTTAAATTGTATTTAAATGTATTTTGAATAGCTAATAATCCCAGAAACATTGCACACTTGTATATAGTATAAGGAATGTATGTATATGTCTAGATTTATATAATTACGGATTATTTTAGAGATCGTTAATTGTGTATAGTATTTAATTTAATTATTTTGAATTTTTAAATGTATTACTTCACCATTACGAGGCTACTGTTTTATACATTTTGAATTTCCCCCCTAGGGGGATCAATAAAAATACCTTCCATTAGCTTAACTTACCTTTTACATGTTGTATTGATGCCTTTCATGTTTTATGTAAAGCAACAGAACAATTGCCTTATCGTTGAATGTGCAATGCAATACACTTGCTTTGACTATAAAGCAAGTGTAGAATAAATTTGGTGTAATTAAAAGTAAATAGCACATATTCTAGTTAGTAAATGTAACACAAAGAGGACTGTCTTTGTCTCCATTGCAACACTGGCTGATAATCAGATGTATTATATCCAAAGCAGCAAAGCAGCAGTATTTGATGACCTGGGAAGAAGAACAGGTTGTGGCAGTAGCATAAGAAGATCACCTGTCTTTCTCTTGAGTCAAATATCCACTTCCTGACTTTCCCAGACTAGATTGGATGTGTTATCCCTCCAGCATGCCCTGGGTCTGCCCCTGAGCTGTTCACCCTGTCCCCTTTGGGCATCTACATTATATCCATAGTCTCATTTTGTCACCACACAAAACTAAAGACCTCAGAGAACTGGTGCCTTATCAATGTTAGAAGGATTTGCATATCCCTGTGAGGGGAACATCATTGTAAAGAGTCACCTCACCTTTGCAAGACACATTATGACCCCTCCTGGTCCCAGGCCAGTGTTAGGAGAAGTGCTGAGTCCATGCACCATGGTGGAACTGTAAACAAAAAGCAAATGAAGTTGGGTCTGTGGTGGAATAAACCCTTCTGAACTTAACTGTACAAAACACATTTTCAAAGCACTCCATCATCCATACATATTGTTCACGTTCAAGTATTTGAAAAAGTACAACTGAATTCTTTTTTGCAGTAAAAATCAAGTCAAATTGATTTTCAAAAAATATATTATTGAAGAAAAAAAAAAATACTTTAGACTCACTGCGATAGTGAACGCTCCACAAACACATTTCCCATCTTTGGACATTCTTTAGACTTTAATGTTGTATTCATGTTACGGTGATTGAATGAGTCATGTGGCTCTATGCAGGATTCTTGGGAGGAGTAGGGGAGTTTTTACAAATGGGAATTTGCAAAATACTTAAAGCAAGTTTCTAACTCTTTGCTGTTCTGTGTGTTGTGATTACCAAGTGTAATGACTTATTCAGAGACCTGCAGGCTACAGTGTGAATGTCGTTAATGGTCGATAGATCACTCTAGAGACTTAAACTGTTAGTGAGTCTGAAGGCTGATATTTCACTCAGCAAACCTTTTTAAGTTTGCTCTCAGTATGATGATAATTTGTTTCACTATTTCACAGACTGTACATTCAGGAACACATTTTCTGCATCTTTAATCACAGCATGCACAGAAGATGTGTGTGAATGTCTATTTGCTCAATTGTTCATCATGCTGAGATGCAGAATGAGGCATGTGTCCATCTTTAAGATACAAAGAGAAATTCCCTTAAAGTTAATATTGTGGTTCATATTCTGTGACTCTTTTTGTGTTTAGGTGCTGCACAGACAGGAACGCCTTCATGGAACAAAACAATTCTAAAATATAAATGTTCTCTTGTTTTCTTTTTTTTCTCAAATTAATGCAAATGACATACTCACAGAGCAATACATACGTTTAACCCTCACATACTGTTCATATTCTGACTCATAATAAGTCTCTACACCAATTCACATTTATAATATTCCCCATCAGTCATAACCAAATCTTAGATTAATATTATGGGGGGAAAAATACATTCACAATCACTATTTCATTCATATATATATGAATATAAAGAACGTCCTATAGAATATGAAGAATACAACAACGTGTTTGAATGCTGTTTTTTGAATTTATTTAAGAGACACCGGTCAAATATGCACATTTGCATCTAGAAATGTGTATCAGCTGTACACACACACACACACACACACACACACACACACACACACACACACACACACACACACACACACACACACACACACACACACAAATATTTATTTACATTTTTGTGAACTGTGGGTCACAGTCAGAAAGGTTTCAGGGTGTTTTTACAGCTGTCAAATTGGTCAAATTTAACCCTGAACAGTACAGTATGTAACCTACCTTTATGCTTTCACTATCTAACCCTTTCAAAGCATGCCATCACCAATTCATTCACCACTTCTAATTCTATCAAGCTTTTTGAAGGATCCATGTTATTGTGTTGTTGGCAGTAGGCCCGGCTTACGCTTGGATAAATCTGTTTTTATCTGAGAGACAGCAAACTGTCAGAGGCAGGCGGTCAGTCATCAGTCTGCTGCATCATGTCTCATCACATGGATCATGTACATCAATGATGTAGTGTCGCAATGCAATCTGAAATGCAGATTGGATAGAGAGCGAAAAATAACAAAGGGACTAAATATCAGAAAAAGACTGCGGAAGCCTTTCTGTATGTATCACCTAGTAAAGTTCTTAAATCTTTCATTTATCTGCTGTTTGTAATGTATGGATTCTCCTTTTCTTTAACCCTTACATACTTTTACCCTTTACATACGTTTTGACATTTAACAGCTGTAAAAACACCCCAAATGTCTTTTACTCTGAAATTTGATGACTTTTCATAAAGTGGCCCAAAATGCACACAAATGAAAATATTTTATAATGTTATACTTTTGTATAGGTGCTACACGTTTTTGTCCATTGAAGCTGTTCTGGGTCAAATTTGACCCATATCTATTGACATGTGTTTTAGTGAAATAAATAGTTAATAGTTGTAATAAGATAGTAGTTATGAGGATTTCTTTTTATGATGTAGCAGTGAAGACTGATGGCTCTAATGGTTATACAATAAACCCCACACTTCCATAAAGTTATAAAATACATTTACATCATTATTGCTATGTTATATTTTCATGTCTTAGGTCAAATAGGACATGATATTGTGTGATTGCTGTTTTATCTTGAAAGTGTCTGCAAAGTGTTTGCTAATGTTTCTCCATTTGGTATTCCTTCAATGTTTGACTGAAGTATGTTCTAAAAGCTGCCCTTTGTCTCCATAATTTGGAGTCCACAGTATCCCACAATCCACTTCACACATCTCAAGTGTTTGTTCAGGGTGGTAAGTGTCAACTAATGTCTCTTGTTTTAGCAGGAGTTGACTTTAGGAGATAATCATCACCTAAAGTCCCTCAAAGCAAAGACAAGTTAGTACAGTTAATATGCTGGTTGCAGGGTCATAGTCATGATTTAAAATAAAATACTGCAACATAAAGATCTACATGCTGTTTTAAAGTCCTCACCACACTACCATAAATACTATTACTGGAGAGAAATACTGAATCTTATTTTCATTTATTTACATAGTTAACTTCCATCACAAATATAGCACTATTTCACATGAAAATGACTTATGACTATATGTAAAAAAAAAAAAAAAAAAAAACGTAGAAAACACTGGGCCTCATACATTCAGAAACAGTCTCTTACATTTATCTTATATTTTCTCTTAAATTTCTAAATGAACTCCAGATGCACCAAACATTCTTCACCTCTTACCCAGGTGTGCTGAATGATGAATGATGAATCCCACTTGATCTTAAAGCAAGCGTGTGGCTGATTGTTTGTTATTAGCAAAGGTAACAGCCCTAAACACTGTATAAGAGCAGATGTTGTGCTGTGTGGAAATACTCTGACACACGTAGAATAGAATAGAATAGAATAGAATAGAATAGAATACGTCTACAGCAACTGTTCATCAAAATTTCAGTTCTTCTCCTTTCAGTGGCATTTAAAAGAACAAACGAACAAATAAATACCAATAAAAGTTCAGGATAAAAAAGATTTAAAAAAAGAACACAATGAACTTGAATGTAGAATAAATGAATAAATATCATGTGCATGAATCAGAGAGATGGCACCAAAAAAGCAGCAAGAAGAAGATGAACTTCAGCATTAGTGAAATTGACATACCATTCAATAAACTTAAACGTATTATAGTCCTAATTGTTATCAACCGACCAATAGTATTTCTTTAAAATATATAATTTTATATAGCAAAATTATTGTGTGTTTTTTTTCTGCTTTCACTCTCTGTTAATCAACCCTCATAGGACTCCCGGTTGGGAACCTCTGCTATGGTAAAGGGTATGGTCTGTACTTCATCGTTTTGACCACTCAAAGTACTTTTTACACTTCATGTCACATTTATACACTGATAATAGGAGCTACCACACAGGATGCCAACCTGCTCACCAGATGGAAAATGAAAGCCATTGGGAGCAATTTGGGGTTAAGTATCTTGTCTAAGGACACATCGACACGTGGACTGGAGGAGCCGGGAATCGAACTTTCGATTGGAAGATTACCGTTCTACCTCCTGAACCACAGTCGTCTCGTTGGGATGAAGGTGCAGGGTCAGACTTCTAGTCTTCTACACTCTAGAGGACACTCTTGTATCAAGTGATCCTTGAAACAGGACAGTGTACATGAAGTGTACTTCATCCTGTGACTGAATATAAACTCTTGATCCACAGTAACTGGGGTAAATACTGTTAATGCAAACAGTCTGAACTAAAGCTTGTACTGAAAAGAAAGGCAGCAGTGGTTCCAAAACAACTCAGATCATCATTAAAGCTCTGCTCGCCCTCCACCTCTATAGCTGCTGGCAATGATGGCTGTAATGTGTTGAGTCCAGAGTGTCACAGCTGTACAAAGTAAAGGTCCATCTTAACTGAACCAAAACGACTTTTCTTCGCCACTTCCTCCTTTATTTCGTTATCTCTTTCTCTCTCTTACAGGTTAAAGACAAACAGAGTGGTGGGTATCGCAGGTTTTCTTTTCAACGCAGAATTAATTAAGGCTTAAGGCAGCTGACGCATCAGATTCACAGTGACCTGCAATTAAGGAGAACACTTGAGTTTGGAGAACTGGGGATATAGCCGCCTAATGTACAGTCCTGCCAACTGCCATGGAAAATACAGTACATCCCTCTCACTGGGATTTACACAATCATTAAAAGTTGCTCTGTGACATTTTGCTTTGGTTACCTACATTTCTTTCTTTTTTTTCTGCTCTCGTCTGCTCTCTATATTAAATAATAATAATAATAATAATAATAATAATAATAATAATACTAATAATAATAATAATAATAATAATAATACTAATAATACTAATAATAATACTACTAATAATAATAATAATAATAATACTAATAATAATAATACTACTAATAATAATAATAATAATAATAAATAAAAAAATAAAAATAAAAAAAAAAAATAATAATAATAATAATAATAATAATAATAATAATAATAATAATATTGATATTAGTGAGGAGCACAAAATTGTCACAAAAAGGTGAGAATGATCCCGAAAAATCCTCTAAATGAGTTAGATGTAGGTTGAAAGAAGAGGTTAAGATTAATTTAAATGATCTTTAGGTTGAGTCAGGGTCATTGTGACAATTAGGATTAGGATTCATTATATAAAGTCAAGGTTATGGCTATTTTAAATGATGAAGCTTGCAATATTCTATATGTTTGCATTTGTCAACACATCCCATTGAAATGACCCAAACTAACAATTTAGTAGTGTCTCAATATTTCCTACCATCTCTGTCTGTAGCTCTCACTCCTAAGCAATTTCATTCCTACTGAAGACATACATCTTAAAAAACTGCTCACAAATATAGAATTTCCCTTTTTTTTTTTAAAAGTCTCAATCATCCCCTAAAACAGCTGCTTTCTGTTTTTATTGAATGTTACTCAAACAGGACGAAACTGCATTTCTTGGGAACTATTTTTAGTAGTGGATGAATCTACATTGTGTTGTTTAGTATTTGCGGCAGCAGGATGGTGTGTGTGGGATTGAGTCAAAATAAGCTACAGTTTGTGTGTTCATGATGATGAAGGAATATGTCACCCAGTGCAAAGGTGTGGCTCATTGATGTGTTTTTAACAACAATGGAGCTGTATGGCACAGAGGAATAGGATAAATCAGGTTTTGATAAAGACACAATACTTGTAATAGATCAATTCATTGTTGGTTTGGCTCAAAACACGAGATTAGTTAGCCTTGTTCTTAGTGAAGATTTATGATGATGATATGTATACAGTGACATCGCTACAAAAAAGTCAGACACAGTAACAACATAGAGCATCCGGTCAATTTTCAAAATAAAACAACCCTCACATACACCTGATCATATTTCAGCAATAAAAACGACAAAATAAAAACAGACAATTAAAGACCATTAGAGACCATTTATCTACATAGCCTGCTGACCCACAAACAAAACTCAACTCAATTTGAGCAAGTTAACAAAATCGGGCAGTTTAGTTGTGCTGCTACAGTACTGTAATTACGGTAGCCTAAAGGCCGTAATTACTGTAGTAACAGTACAACTTAATTTAAAAGCTAGATTGCTTGCCCAGAGTACGCTATAGTGCTTCTCTGAAATGCTGCCAGTGCGGTAGTACGATGTGCAGAGAACAGAGCAAAACTGTGGTACAGCTGGAATGTGGCACACATGCGCCCAGTGGAACTATAGACAGTCAGTTTTGACAGTTTGAGGGATAATTTTACTGATGGTCTTTGTTTTGTCTTTCAAATAAATTTGACCTTTGATCTAATCGTCTGATAGCTTGAATTCAATGACCTGTCAGAGCCGCTGGATTCCAGGATCTCAGTAATTAGAAAAGATGGTCAAAACTACGGAGTTAGGACCCAATATGTAGTGAAGTGGAATTATCTTTTACTAACAGTAATAACAGTAATAGAAAACACAGTTTATGAGTCTGTTCATGTGCATGTTTGTAGCTCTACTGTTACATGCAAGTATGTGTGGAAAAATAAAACATGTTGTTACAGGCGACTATAATTTGGAAAGCTCAGATTAGCATAAACCTTTTTTTTTTCTGCTAAGTGTGATGATGTGCAGGTGTGAGGAGGAGTTGACCAGCACCCATGGGTGCACCGAGCCTGGAACGTGACAGATTTGTGAAGATGAGGACAGCTGCTGCTCGTGGACCTTCTTGTTAACACGTAGCTGTCACTCCCATTACACAAGACTCCATGATGCTGCATTTGTTTCCTCAGGGAATATAAACTGAGATGATGTGACACTTAAAGTATAACAGGGAACAGTAATGATTCCCTCTGGGACACTGTCAACAAAAACACTGACATTATTCTTATGTACAACATGTCTGTAGAGTTTAGCAGCACTTTTTTCACAGTTAAAAATACACACTGCTTTACACAGGCTGAATATTATAACATTTTTGAAACCATATTGATTTGCATTCAGTTTTGTTTTTTTTGTTTTCTGCTCTGCTTTTTTTTTTGTAATGTTTACCTTCTGTTGTGAAGGTTAGTGAAACATTGTGGTCATGGAAAATAAAAAATAAATATCACATCAGTTAATTCTCTTTAATTCTTTAAAAGCAGCAGACAGGAGAATCCAAGCATATTGTCATTTTACAGTGCAGCAATATACATACACATACATATGCATACATACATACATACATACATACATACATACATACATACATACATACATACATACATACATACATACATACATACATACGTACGTACACACACACACACACACACACACATACATACATACATACATACATACATACATACATACATACATACATACATACATACATACATACATACATACATACATACATACATACATGCATGCATACATACATACATACATACATACATACATACATACATACATACATACACACACACACACACACACACACACATACATACTGTACATACATACATGCATGCATACATACATACATACATACATACATGCATACATACATACATACATACATACATACATACATACATACATACATACATACATACATACATACATACATACATACATACATACATACATACATACATACATACATACTGTAGGTGGATAAAATATGTAATATTTATCATTCTTTTGTGGTTACACCATTTGACATTTTCAGGAGCATTCAGTCTTACTTTTGGTTTTTAAAAAAAGGTGCAAATGTCATTTCAAATGATATAAAACCAACAAAAATACTAAATGTACATTTTAACAAACCTGATGCTGCTTTTAAAACTAGTTTTAAACTTATTTTTGAATTGATCATCTTACCAACACATGACACATTTACATATATATACAAAGAAAGGTGTGGCTCCTAGGAGATGGTGGGAAAGGAAGATAAAACTGATTTTTTTTAAAACAGCAAATAACACAATTAAAACATAAAAAAATATAAACGTGCAATAATATGAGAAGGAAACACTATATAACGCATACACTTATTAACATGTGCTTCTAAGGCAGGCAGATAAGTGGTCTAGTGCAAACAATAGAAATGTCAAAAATAAAGATGTTTGTTGACTCTTCTTTAGGAGGAAAAACATCAACCTGTTCTCATTCCCAGGTCTTCAATTACTGCTGCTTTGTCCCTAAGCGTCTGATACCAACATACAAGGCACTCTTTAGCATCTGTATGAGATGCACCAGGCTTTCAACTAACTCCAGTGTAAATGCCCAGAGCAACTGGTCAATGTAAACCTGACTGCAGCTCTTTAAGACGCTTTGAGCATCAGTCTGATGGTGGACAGGACGACCTGCTGCCCACAAGTATTTTCCTGACTGACAATTTTCATGATATTTTGAACATTTCTCAACAAAGAAGCATGAAAGTGTCCTTGATAACTCAACAGTACGATAGGTTAATGTTAAGGCCACCAGTTTTAATTATTTCTCCTTTGATTCTTTTTTTTTTCAGTTTTTGATGTTGTGGGTGGATGTGGTGTGTTCATGGTGTGTGTCATATTGTTTTGGGTTGTCTGCCATCAGTGAGCATCATTTTATTTCAAATTGTCGCTGGTCCACTGAAACCCAAATCCAAACTCCACTATCTCTGTTAAAAACCTGTGGTTGTAAAATATGAAATTACTCATCTAATTTTATATTTCAAAGAACATGTGACTGAGGGTATTTAATATCATCTTACATAAAACATAGTCCTAATGTTGAGCCACGTCATCCACTAAAGCACTTCAACATTGTGTGTGAATCAAATCTTGTACTGTTGCCATAGTAACGGGATAATGATGCAGTTATCAAACTGTTCTTTACATTCCACATTATTTTATTCTTTGCACTTGTCACTTTCATATATTTCATCAAACATGACTTTACATTGTGCATTACATTCAACCTCCACTGTTACATCATTTAAGCATCTTTTCATCCTGGTTTTCTTCCCTTAATGATGATTAAAGTGATCATAATGCCTTATATGCTAATACTTCTGTTTCATATTTGTAACATTTTGTTGACAGGTGGCCGTGGTATAGGCAAAGTGGGGTCATTAAGTTCATAATGATAAATCAAAAAAAGTAATGTATTTTTATTTTAATTGACTATTATTATTATTATTATTATTTCCAAGGGAAAGCAATTAATATACAATTATTTGATTAAGGATTTTGCTTAAGTGATGATTTAAGAAGAAATGTCATCGTACAACCAAAACAATCTGTGTGTGTGTGTGTGTGTGAGAGAGAGAGAGAGAGAGAGAGAGAGAGAGAGAGAGAGAGAGAGAGAGAGAGAGAACCATGAATCAGCTGCACAGACATATCTTAATATGTGTGGGATGAATTTGGTCATTTTTGAAAGGGTTAACAAAGTGGATTGTCTTTGTCTCTGTAGCAATGGTGGATAAGGATCATTGGTAATGTAGGCTTCCATTATTCAAAACTATAAAACATTTAAAAAAACCAAATCTACAGAGTGGATTGGGCCTGCTAGTAGCACCTGCAATCTGCTCCATTTTTAAGGTGCTACTCACAAAGATTTTGACATGCGAGTGCAAACACACCCAATACAGTTTTGCAGCTGCCATTTCTCTTTGTTTTGTATCTGATTGAGTAAATGATGCTGTTCACAGTGTTATCTCCAGATTTCAGCAAACAGATTGATCCATAATGAAAACTGCAGAGAGCACAAAAGTATTTAATGAACACACACAGAGTTCCACAATCACACACCAACTGTCATGTATTTGTACTTCTCTAATCTTTCACATCTATAATATAATCTACTGAGATTTCCAGTAAAATACAGCTATTAATGTTCCGAGCCTATTTACACATAAACATATTGATGAATCAACAGAGAACAACAAGCATCCACTCCAGCACCAAAACACACCCTGCTGCATGTCTAAATCATATTCATTATTATCATGAGTCAGCACTCAGGAGGTAATTATCTTATACACACAGAGACACTGTGCACACACACACACTTGAGACAATTGCAGTAAACTTAAAGGTAACCATCACAATAGCCATACCATAGAAAATGACTATGACAGTCATATGTTGGTTATGTTAAAAAAAAAGAAAGAAAATAAATTCCCAGTCTAGATCAGTCTGTGTTGTTTATTTTGCTCTTTCAACAGCAGTCAGGTCAACTTGTGACATGTAAGAACTTCTCAGTGTATTTGACCGCTCTATGGCTTTTATTTAACCCTTACATTCTGTCCAGGTCAAATTTGACCCATTTTGACATTTGACAGTTGTAAAAACACCCCAAATGTCTTTTATTCTGAAAGTTAGTTATACAATAAACTCCATAGTTCCATAGTTCTTGTCATTTTCATCTTCAATAAAATACATTTCAATCATTGCTGTTATATTTTCATGTCTTACGTCAAATAGGACATGATATTGTGTGATAGGAGATGTTTTTTCTGCTTTCTGAAACATGAATCAAGGTTTAATCACATTTATTGATCAGTCAGATCCACTATTGATGCTTTCTAAACACATCTGTGGTTCAACATTTGGTATAGACACTTTTTATGAGGGGATTCTTAGACTGGGTCAAAACTGACCTACTGTTTCCCCACATGTTTTGCCCTTAATAGCATTTAATATCAATTCAATATCATTGAAGCTTCACAGGCTTGAAGACAGGGAAAGACAGAGTAAGTTTTTGCAATGAAGCTGATTTGCATATAAAGAAGACAAAAAATCATATATAGCAGTGAAATGATATAAGGAGTATTATCAGCCTTCAAGTATTGATATTCAGCATCCAAAATGTATTATGGAGCATTTTGAGTGTATGCTTTTTAAGGGAACTCCTGTCAGCGTGTACATGATGGGAACAGTTATTATAGGAAACTATTAGAGCTGCATCTAAAAGTCTGTTTAGTATATATATTTTTAAAGTAGCTGATTAAAAAAGTTTAATTAAGTTAGTGATATAACCACACTCCTGAAAATATTCCACCTACATCTACATAAACTGTTAACTCTCTGACCTTTACTGTGATTATCCAGAGGAAACCTGTGTGGATCAGCTCATACAAAAAACACAGACACAATTCTAAGTGATTTCGATCCAACTGATAGAAGATAGATAATAGATAATATCATTAGAGATAATAGATAAAACATAATTAATGAAGTTACCTGCCGCATAATTAATGTTACTCCTGCTGCTGATGTCTACAGGTGACACACAACTTACTACAAACCAACATTTCCTCCAAATTAAACAACAAGACATGTTGTTGGTCCATGGGATCATTTGACTGATTACATTACATATTTCAACCATTGTTGAAAAATACACATGTTTCATGATGTAGCAACACTTAAGTCATAACTACTACAGCTGCTGGAGGTCTTCTGTCACTTTAGCAGAGGTGGACAGAGTCTTCACTACTTGAGTAAAAGTACAGATACTCTTTGTCAAATATTACTCCAATACAAGTAAAAGTAGCTTAGTCAAAATATTACTTAAGTAAAAGTACTAAAGTATATACTTAAAAAATGTACTTAAGTAAAAGTATTTAAAAAATATCTCAGGAAGTACAGGAAAGGAAAGTAGTTTTATTATCATTCTACATAAAAAAAGATAGAAAATATGAAGTGAATATCTTCAGTTAAATAAACACTACAAGAACTTCTATTGACATTTATGGATAAACAACTTATTGGCTAGTTTACTTTACTTATATCATGCATCACAGTCACAGCCACATCAAAGACAGCCGCACCTCACTAACTCGCTCACACTCTCTCCCTCTCTCACACACACACACACACACACACACACACACACACACACACACACACACACACACACACACACACACACACACACACACACACACACGCACACACACACACCTAACCCCTACCTTGGACTCTTTGATATGAATTGTATAAAAAAAATGAACAGAAAGTCAACTTAATCATTCAACTGCACTGCAACAGTTGCCATATTTTTAAACCGTTTAAGATGTTCATCTGCAATTTAACAAACATTAAGCTAGTTAACGTTAGTAGCTACTTTACATACCGCGACTCGCTTTTTCAGGTTGGAAGACGAGTTTTTGTAGGCCGTGATATAATTAGTTTGCGGTAAGCACAACAAACAACATCTCAAACATGGGTTTGAGGCCACGGCTGCTCGGTGGGAGTTTCTCCAGTTTCTTCCTCCATTCCTTCTTATGGCATGACATAGTACAGGTACGGTAATACGACTAGTATAATATATACGCAAATCAGCAGAAACTGTTTATTTTTTATTAGAATTTTGCAAAAAAAAAAATAAAAAATCATCAGCTGACGTAAGCTCAAAAGTAGCGAGTAACGAGAGCATCAATAGAAATGTAGTGGAGTAAAAAGTACAATATTTGTCCTTCAAATGTAGTGGAGTGAAAGTAAAAGTATTCCCCAAAAGTAATACTCAAGTAAAGTACAGATACTCAAAAACTGTACTTAAGTACATTACTCAAGTACATTGACTTTGTTACTGTCCACCACTGAACTTTAGGGTTCTCTTTTTTCTTGGGAGGACAGTTGTGAGTGAGATTATTGATAAGAATCATGGCCTTATTAAAGGGAAAGTGACAAAAAATACACTGATTTTGTTTCTATGTCTGAGTCTTGATGCTCTACTATTGTGCTCTGGTGGCCCCATCTATATCTTATAATACGTTATTTACAACTATTTGTCTATTTTTTTCCAAATATTTGTTGCTGTTTTTTTCATCACATATGGGTCATAGTACTATCATTATTTTGTATTTATGTTTATAGATATATTTTTGTCTTTTTTATTTATATATAAAACATTTTTTTTATAATTTCTTTGTTAGCACCTAGATGTACACCTGTAAAGTATTACTGGCACATCATGTGACTGCAGTTCACCTGGGCTTTATAAAAAAACTGGCCTGCTCAGTCTCTCTCTCTCTCTCTCTCTCTCTCTGTGTCTCTCTCTCTCTCTCTCTCTCTCTCTCTCTCTCTCTCTCTGTGTCTCTCTCTCTCTCTCTCTCTCTCTCTCTCTCTCTCTCTCTCTCTCTCTCTGTCTCTCTCTCTCTCTCTCTCTCGCTTCCACCATCAACACCCTTTTTTATTTGCTTCTTTTTTTTCTAGCACACATTTTCCCGCATCCATGTACTTCCATACTCCACAGATTCATGTAGTTTTGATTAATTGATGTAAATAAGTTACTTTCATAAATAACTTTGTTTTTTTTTAAAAATACAAACATGTGTGTTCTCCTCCTTGGTTGTCTGAACCTTGAGCCAGTTCATGACAATATCCTGATAAATCTCCCTGCATTGGGAGCTGCAGTATGCAGACTTTTAGCTTTCTTGCTTGCACACATACATTGTATGGTCCAGAACCTGCTTTTATTCTTTTTCTGGATGTTTGCATCCACCACAAACTTTTTTTTGAGTGTGAGCCTTGCAAATGATCATAAACTGTTGATGGTAGAGTTGCCTCTGTGATGGTAGCATGTATAAGCAGCCAGGCTCTGTGATGGCACGTCAACTCCAGTCTGAAAATTCAAGCCTAAGGCCAATTCAGACCCACATCAGCTCTGTGTGAAGAAACAAAATCCTTTGGTTAATTTGAATGAGGGCACTGTGTTCATACATCGGGGGTGCCACCGCGTATGCCTGCGTAAAAAAATGCAGCATCTATCTGGTATAAAAGTTTTGACCAATCACATTCATGAAAACACACATTTGTGGTAGATTACTTGCATGATTTCTATATTTGACTATTTACCTCCCAATTGTCATGTTGCAGTGTTTTAGCACCTGATAAGCCTTTAAATCTGTTAATGTGTAACATCCAGGACTGTATCTCATTGTCTCATAGGTACCTCAAACACCCCACCACCACCACCACCACCACCACCACCACCACCACTACCACCACCACCACAGCCATTTATACTGTATCAAGGCACTGCAGTTAAAAGTCTACTTTCTGTGTTGTACATTTGAACTGACATAAATTATGAATTGTCCAATATGACTGTGAGGGATATTATAGTACAAAACCTACACCTACCATTTCCCATAATACCTGAATGCAGCATCTAGACCCTGTAGAAAACATGGTGTTAGAGCAAATTTCACAGCAGGGAGCAACTATGTAAGTTTGAATGGAGAGCAGGACACACACACACACACACACAAACACACACACGCACACGCACACAGAGAGAGTACACTTCGATATCCTCCAGTACACACACTAATATGATGAGTGACATTCCAACATTGCAGGATATTTCGAAGAAGTTTCATCATGTTGCCAGAAAAGCATGAAGTGGTTGCTGTTGCAGTGGGATACATATTTTGAGATTTGACTCTTCTGCCTTCTGTTTCTCAAGGTGACCGAGAGAACAGACAAACACTGCTTTCATGTGTTTTACAACCCTTTTATTTACCTCGCTCCAATTCATCCAGGTCCTTGCACAGTCTCTGCTTTGTTCCTCAATGAATACCGAAGGCCGTCACAAAGATCTCAAATTATTCAACACATTACATGAGTTTCATGGTAAGTTGTTCCCATGGACACCAATATCCAACTTTTATGAATAATCTGTGAAAAACCTTTCACGCTGTGTTTAACAAGCACTAGAACATGCACCGAGTGGAGTGATATAATATTTACAGTTGAACCGAAGATGAAATCTCAAAATTTACATAATTCAAGGCTGAGCTTCCAAATCTAATGGACGCAGTTGTATTTATTGAACTGGTCTGTAGAATCATTCAGGGCGACTCGACTGAGTTAGACAGGTGCTGTCTGCATTTTGTAAATGTGATATAATTCAATAAAGTTCCTTTTTTTCCACATTTGCAATCTCTTTTCTTTGTCTGATAACTACCAAGGACTTTGGAGTCATGTCTTTTTGTGAATATGAGGGCTTTGGCAATACGGGGGGAGTTAAATTATACAATTTAAAAGACACATATGGTGGGTAGTTCATATAGGCACATGTAAGGGGTACAACTGTATATTCCGTGGGGAAATCCACATGTTACAAATATATAGGAGCCTGCAAGGCAAGAAAAAAAGAGATTTAAAAAACCCTCTTTGAAATCAGTAAATACAAATAAAATATTACATTAAGGATATTAGACAGATGGCTAAAAGCTATAGACTGTACAACATATACATTACATTACCTATATATGGGAATGATGCATAGAAATGAATAAATCATTGTTGGATACAATATACAGGATAATATATGGAAGAATATAGTGTAATATAATATATATTCAGTGTATGTACAGACACCACAGTAATAATATAAAATACAAAAATCTGAAAGAATGCATATAATGTAAAAAACAACAACAACACTATGTAGTAGTTATTATATAGTAATATAAAGCAATGTGTGTAGATATGCTGTACTTCTACTACCACTTCACCAGTGTAGCAATAGTAAAAATGGGATACACAGTAGAGGACACAGTTCAGGTGTTTTTTATTAAGTGCTTGTTATAAAGTGCAACATTAAAGTCAAACACTGTGAGGTCTAGAGGAATGTTGACTGTGTAAAATAGTCAGTACAAGTCCAGAGCTCTGGAAGCTGGAGAGGGTGAAAGGCGGGTGTTGAGTGTGGCATCTCAGGTTGATGAGATGAAGTGTGTTAATGTGTGTGTGTGTGTGTGTGTGTGTGTGTGTGTGTGTGTGTGTGTGTGTGTGTGTGTGTGTGTGTGTGTGTGTGTGTGTGTGTGTGTGTGTGAGAAAGATGTCCACACTTCCTGTTGTACAGTCTGAAGGCAGCAGACAAAAATGAGCACCTAATAAAAAAAAACCTGAACATCTAATGTGAGATACTTCATTTCATGCAATCATGGCCCAGCAATGGTGACTTCATTCATTATTTAAATCTCCTGATGGGGCGACAGGATCTTTTGGGATCCAACAGTAATTAATGTTCTATGTTTTTTTTCTAAACATCAGACTGGAAAGCAAGCGCTTACACATTCCAAGTTTAATTAATGAAATCATATGGAGTCATGTGGTAGTTCACAGAATGAGTCCTGAGCTCCATCAAATCCGTCCGGACATTTTGATTAAGCAAAAAAATCTAAACTCAATTTGCCGCTCGCTGTCATGTTTGCAGTAATTATAGCTTCATCTATCATCACTGATACATCTAACCACTATTTGAGCTGACAACTCGGGGGTCCAGCGCCATTCAAAACAAATCATATTTCTACTTCAGCGGCACATTCAAAAGAGGTTAAAACACAAAAAAACAACTCTCAATTCAACTTTGTTTACTAAGTGTTTGACACACACAGCATTTTACATTTTACAGCACACTGTAGTGACACATTTTAATGTTAAATATCACCCTTAGAAAGTGAGTGAATATATTTTTTATAGTATATAATAATAATAATAATAATAATAATAATACACTTTATTTATATAGCACCTTTAAAAAACAAAGTTTCACAAAGTGCTTTGACAGACAGGCAAGAAGCAGTAAAATACAAAGCAAGACACACAACACAGAGAGAGGTAACAAGACTGGCATATAAAATATATAAAAATATATAAAACACATAAGACAAAGTAAACATAAGATTAAATAAAAGACAGTAGTAATATGCAAAAAAAAAAAAAAAAAAAAAAAAGACAACATCACATAAAAGCTAGTCTGTAAAAATGAGTTTTTAGTAATGATTTAAAAGTAGATACTGAATGTGTCAGCCTTATTTCCTCGGGCAGGTTGTTCCAAAGCTGAGGGGCCCTGATAGCAAAAGCACCGTCCCCTCTATATTTCAGCCTTGACTTTGGAACAACCAGAAAGGCCCCACCCGAGGATCTAAGGCTGCGGGCCGGCTCATACGGAGTCTACATGTCCGTAATATAGCTTGGAGCCAGACCCAGACGTGCTTTAAAAGTGATCAGTAAAATCTTAAAATCAATTCTAAAATGAACAGGGAGCCAGTGAAGAGAAGCGAGGATTGGGGTGATGTGATGTCGTCTGTTAAAACCAGTAAGAAGCCGAGCTGCTGCGTTCTGAACTAGTTGGAGGCGAGAGAGACATTTTTGAGGTAAACCGGAAAGGAGAGAGTTGCAATAATCTAAACGGGAAAAAATGAAGGCATGAATGATTTTCGGGTCAGAGTGGGTGAGCATCAGCTTGAGTTTGGAGATTATTCTTAATTGTAAATAACAGGACTGGACAGTTTTTGTGATGTGAGGAATGAAACATAATTCTGGGTCAAACAGGACTCCAAGATTTCTGGCAGTGGGCTTGATGTTCGCAGACAGGGGACCAAGACTGATGGGATTTTTTTGTATTTGGGGGATTGAACAGTATTATTTCTGTTTTGGAGTTGTTGAGTTGAAGGAAATTTTGTGCCATCCAACAGTTGACATCATGGAGACAGTCTAAAGCAGCAGCTAGGCTTCTTGGGTCACCGGATCTCAGGGGAATATATGCAATATCATAGTATTCTTTCCAGTTTCTCTATTTCACATTGTTACTGTAGTGTCTGTATATCACATATACTGCATATATAATCTATAACACTATATACTTCAATATCAGGGTTGGGAAAGTTACTTTGGAATGCTATTTCAAATGTAAAAAGTAATGTAACTATTTCAATTACTTTATCAAAGTACTCAGATCATTCTTTTTAAAACATGTATGAAGTATGTGGTTATCATTGAAATATGCATGAATGTTGTAGTTATCATATAGTTAGATGAGGATTGGGGATGGATGAGATTAGGGGTTGAATGCAACAGTAATACACACCTATAGGTTAGGGTGGAGATGAAGGTGGAGTTTGAAGAAAATAGGAGGAATTAGTTGTGTATATAAACTGATGAACAAAGACCGCAACTTTAGTCGTTCCAGGTGACTCAGGGTCTTATTGATGTTGTGAAGTTTGTCTTTGGCACAATACAAACACTTATGCACCTGTTCCGATGTTTCCCAGAGTGCTTTCTGCTTGGCTGTTAGGACTTCAACTTTTGAGATGTGTGATCGAAAAAATTAAAAAACTACAACACACAGAAAGAAAGGAAACAACAACACAAGAGGAAACAATACTGTATCAGTATAATAATGAAGGGAACAGGTTAACAGTGCAAATAGAGGCTTTAGAAGAAATGTGTTCTGATCTGTGGACAGAAGATCTCAGACCTTTGACAGTGTCACATGGACAAAGGAGTTAATGTAAGCAGAGCTGTGTGAAAGTGTCAAACTGGATTTTGTATTCAGTTCTAATACTAACAGAGAGTCAGTGTAGGGAGGTGAGAATGGGAGTACTGTGGTTCCTCAAATACAAATAAAACCTGCGAGTGAAAATATTTAAAACAAATTGAAACAGATGACTTTGTATTTAACTCCACAGTCGTGCACCGCTCCTCTTTACACACCCGAAGTTCAACACGAGCTGAAACCATCTGTTATCTGCAATTATTTCTAAATCAATTTCTGACCTGACGCAACCCATCAAAATATGATGTGACCTGTAATCAGATACAGGCTCAGAGCTGCTTCTGGACAGGGCTTGTGGTGCAGGAAACTGTAGAGATGCACAATGGTCGAGAGAAATGAATACAAAATAAAAAACATGTGAATAGGCTTACTGATACGTTTAGATTGTAGAGGCAGAAACACCCAGCATTCTGTTTTTTTTAACCTGTCATCATTCATCATTAATAGACATTAAAAGAATATTTTATTTACACTGTACTCAATAAAAAAGGGGGTTGTTTCTCTTGTTTTTGGCTAGTAAGTTTTGGACTACAAAAGAGTTGACAGCATGCACAGGTAGAGTCATTTAAAGCTTTAAATGTGGTGGCTATAGCAACCGTACCATGGCTGGCGCAGCCTACGCCTGGTGGCTGGGCCCAATGTGATATTTTTTTATGGGGCCCAAAATCCCTGGCGGCACCCGTGGGAGCACCCTACATGTTTTCAGTGCGTTATGTTTTGCTTTTTATTTTGGCATTTTTGCCTGTTCAGACCAACTTCATCAGACTCATGCCTCTCCAAAATCCTGCTTGCACAGCTGCATACCTTCACTAATTACTGAACATAACAGCAGGATATTTAAGAGAACTTGTGCACTTTTCACACTCTCCAAACCTCATTTTGTATTAGTGTAAAGATATGATGTATTTCCTGCTGGAGAAATAAGTACAGTTTTTTTCTGCATGTGTGTTTATTGGACTTTAAAGACTAAAATGAACATTTTCAAATGTATTAATGAGTCTTTAATAAGCCAGCCTATGTTATCTCAGTAGCTGCAGCACTATGTATTAGTCTGTTCATTCTGCCTTTGTCAGCATATTTATAGCAATGTATATTCATCTTTGGGGTATTGTGAATTTGTGTTTTGGAACTTTAGTAGCTTCATGTAATTGAACTCTCTCTCTTTCTCTCTCTCAGCCTCTCCCCCTGATGAGAAGGGCTCATCTGATTGGTCATTATTGAAACCTGCTGATTCTGTATGCCATACTAATAATGTATTCAGACTCTGCCATGTTGTGCTTGGGCGCCCCTGTGGTCACCCAAATTGCACCAATGGGAAATTGAGCCCATATTTGTCTCAATGAAATGTCATCATCCATTATGCTTAAACCAGTGTTTGCCACCCTCTTTAAAGCATAGATTACTCCCTCTATTCAAATATCAACCATGATCTGTAACCATCTTTTGCACTGTGCAGTATATTTTTGTGCTCATCTAGTCCACAGTCAATCGTGCAGTGAATATTTGTGATATAGGCTCTAATTACAGCTTTGTCAGTGTGCCAGCTCCATTCCTTTCACTGCACGGACAGCAGCGTGGATCTTTGTTAAAGCTGATGTTGTTAACAAAGAATCAAAGCTTCATTGTTATCATCAGAGGCAGTACTTCTTTTTTTTTTCTCTCCTGGAACAGCAGTTGGATTGTAAAGGATGGCTTTCATTTGGACTGCAGACAGTTATTAAGTCTTAGCTTATGGAACACAATATGGCCTGCATATTCAATATCTTCATTAAACAATTACTGCGCCTTTGTTAAATTGGTTGGCCAGCTAATCTTGTTAAGCCATTTGCCTGAGGCCTAATTCCTTGCAAGGTGATACAGCGAGCGACACGACTATTTTGAGGCATCGCTCCAGCTTTCATATCAGGATCCTGGTATTATGTTTGTAATAGGAAGGCGGCATTATTAAGATGTAATGTGGGAGTTGGGGAGATATTATATATAATCACTATCTATTCTTATCGTCTATTAGAGGACTCACGCTGGCAGACTTTAAACCAAGTTTCATGCACAGGAGAGAAGCAGAAAATAGCACCCATGCATGTATCCATTCATCCATCCGTCCGTCCATTCATCCATCCATCCACCCACCCGTCCGTCCGTCCGTCTGTCCGTCCGTCCATCCATCCGTCCATCCATCCATCCATCCATCCACCCACCCGTCCGTCCGTCCGTCCGTCCATCCGTCCATCCATCCGTCCGTCCATTCATCCATCCATCCATCCATCCACCCACCCGTCCGTCCGTCCGTCCGTCCATCCATCCGTCCGTCCATCCATCCGTCCATCCATCCATCCATCCATCCATCCATCCACCCACCCGTCCATCCATCCGTCCGTCCGTCCATTCATCCATCCATCCACCCACCCGTCCGTCCGTCAGTCCATCCATCCGTCCATCCATCCATCCATCCACCCACCCACCCACCCGTCCGTCCGTCCGTCCGTCCGTCCGTCCGTCCGTCCGTCCATCCATCCATCCGTCCATCCGTCCATCCATTCATCCATTCATCCATCCAGCAGCTCCACTGGAAAACTGAAGACTCAGAAAACTCAAGGTTCTAGGAAAAATGTTTCTATAACAATATGTATTTTTTGGAAGATATTGCTTCACTCTAGTGTAAAAGTAAGGCATATACTTCTATAGCATGTTTCATTCATAGAGTAAGACAGTAAAAGGTAACAACACAATTCAAATATTTAAATAAGATCATCAAAGACAAAGTGAGGCAAATGTTCAGTTGCTTTATTGGCAATAATGAACAGAAAAAGGCTTGATGTTTAGATTTAAATGTGGACAAATTTAGACGGTGCTTAGAAGACTTAGAATTTTCAAGTCTGTCTTAAAGCAACAGTCAGGTGCCTGTATGAACAGTGAGAGAGACTGTAATCATCCCTCCTGTACATACTGGCTAATTTAAGATCCTCTTTACATGTGCTTTCAGTGGAGGTGATGGATGACAAAATCCACAGTCCTTCTGTGCAAGACAAAAAAAAAGTCACAAAAATGTTTTGAAGGTTTAGATAGAGAATGCATGTCAGAATTATTATTGGGTCTTTGTCTGGTATGTGATTTATAGACCAGTATTAGTATTAAAAAAAATCACATATCTGCCTGAACTGAATAGAGATTGGGTGTTTGTGTTAGAATACTGGCACAGTAGCTGCATCATCAACAGGTTGTACAGTAGTTTCCTGAGAGCTTTGCTAAGATGATGACTGCTAAAATGCCATTTGGTTTTCCAAAAAAAGAAAAAAAAGAACTGAAAATATCACTGGACAAATTTGCAAAATATGAAAATTGCAGAAAAGTAATTTTAATTTATCAATAAAACACACTGCTGTTCTCACCATTCACAGTCAAGGCTTCTGATCTGCCTGTGGACGTCCAGCTTGAGATAACTGAATTGTAAAGTGATTCAGATTTGATGGAGACATCAGTATTTATCAGTATTTATCAGTATTATCAGTATTATCAGTATTATCAGTATGAACCCTACATTGACACACCTGGCTGTAAAACTTTAGTGTATGTTTGAGATGACTTATCTTTGTGAACAAGCTTTTACTGTGATATATTTAAACCATTCATACATTGAACATTGTGAACAATGATGTCAATCAGCAGCTTCACATGTGGGGCCCATGTAACTGAAACCATGTGGGACCCACAACATTTGCCCATTTCAAGCCCATGCCCACTCAGTAGCCCACAATTAACCCAGGTGGGGCCCACATGGACATGCTGGCTGGGTGTAAGCTGCTCACTAACACTCCTTTGTTGGAAACACACAATTGTAGATTGTATAAGCAACTTTTGTGTGCAGTGTGTCATTTTGCTCACAGCAGTAGAAACTCTCACACCATTCATTTCAGGCTAAAATGATACGTTCATACCATAGATTTACTGAGAAAAGCCTGATGGTAATGATCCATTATAACCTTCAGGTCCTCAAGCCTTTTCTCAAAGCATTTATCCACATGTTGAAGCCATCAATCTCTGCTGATGTGTGTTTTAACTGCACACACCTAATGGAGGAACTTATTCAGATAAGTCTGGGGAATTTTTTAAGATGTTGACAGCTGGGTATAGTACATATTTGAAGAAAGTGTGGAGAATCATGTTTGGTCAGTCATTTATTACCTTATGCTGCATGGTAATATCAATATCAAACCAGTTTTGAAGCTTGGCAATAATCTTTAGTCATATATATATATATATATATATATATATATATTGTGAAAAATAATATACATTTTATTGGGCTATAAATGAAAGCTTCAGAGCAGATATTAAAATGATCTTAAGGTGAGATTATTTCAATTTAAAAAAGCTTCAAATTGAATATGAAAGTTCCATTGGGAAGAGGTTTGACACAATAATATGAATTCAAGGGCCAAAGCTAGTGAGTAAACATTGAGTTATTTCAGATCAAGAATGGGCCTTTATGTCAATCATATCTACTAGAGATTACCTTCCTATACTAAACTAAATCCATAGATGCTTTTTGGAAGGACTTGTAATACTGGCCCAATTCTGCTTTTATCTCAACCTGTGAGAAAATTAATTAACATATTTTTGGCAAGTTGCAAAACTGTTGATAGTGAATTTGTGAGCGAAATGTTCAGTGACAAGGTATTTCAATTTTCCTCCACAAAATATCTGATCTTACAGTCCAACATCTGCTGATTACATTTTTTGATGGTTATCAACACGTTTAATATTGGGCTCTGGCAGCATTTGGTTAAAGTTAGGTAAAGCTCATGTTCCTGGTTTGATACAGTTATAAATCCAAAGTGACTTGAATCAACACAAAGAGAAACCACCATCGTTGATTGACTTTTACTGAAGTGCTTTCATTATTCAACACTTACATATGTTTCATATTTTTGTATTTCACAATATCCTTTCATAATAAGTCTCTACACATAATCTCTGAACCACAAATCATTAATGAACATCTCATCAGTCATTAATACATCGGTGAATAATCCTTAATGAATCTTTCAGAGAGCAGAGAGAGTTGTTTCTTCAGTTTTTACGCTTTTTTTGTTGATGGATGGGTCCAGAGTTACATGCCACAGGAGAACATAACCATTTCACTGAATTATATTAAATGTTTTTGAATTTTTGAATAAATATGAGTCAAACACTCAACAAAATGATATATCAACTACACAAATGTCATTTCATTTTTGTATATTCTGGACGCATTAGGAAAAGTCATCACTTTTCTGGCTAAAAGAATGCAAGGCAGCTTTATTTATATATGTCATACCTAGGGGCAACTCAATGTGCTTTACATAAAAACAAACATTTAACCTTAAGAATTAGAAAAAACAACCCAATTAAAGTAGAAATTGGAAACATTAAAACATACAATATAAAAGAACCCAATTATAATAAAAAATAAAACAAAGTACAGAAAAATAGAAAGAGACAAAGAAAATAAAAGCTAGACTAAAATAGAGCATAACATATGAGAGTGCAGCATAAAATAACGATTTGTTTTGAAATTATTAAAAGAACATACAGTTAAGGTGTAAAACTGGGTCAAATTAGACCCTGAACAGTATGTAAGGGTTAACTACTTCAGCATTGACTGTAGAAGATGGGTTAGGGTTAGGGTTAGGGTTAGGGTTAGGGTTAGGGTTAGGGTTAGGGTTAGTACTACGGTTAGTACTGTATGTGGTACTGTATGTGTTACAGTGGTAGAAATTGTGCCTCACTGAGTGAAAAGTGTATCTTTGCTGTAGTTGCAGGTAAGTAACACACCTAGCTTTACAAACTGTTTGGTCTAAAAAATGTGGAGCCCCCAAACAATGATGTGCTCTTGTGTGTAACTTTGATGTTGGTCGTCATGTACCACAGAGTCTGAACGTATTACTGCATGATCATTAGACAGAAATAGCAACATTGTAACGAGCATTGATTAAGACTGCCTACTGTGATCAAATTGGAGCAGCAGCTGCCTGAAGAGAACCTGCTGGACACACTCCTCTCTGAAACTCATCTGATCATTTCTTACTCATCACCTTTCTTCTCAAAGTCAGGCTGCTTTCAGGTTCTTAATAAAGTGAGACTATGGTGGGAAGTTATTACACGATGTGTGGAAATAAGTCAATCGTATATATCAAAACAATAACCCTCCAGGCTGTGATAAATGGATCTTATATCACAGCTAAGGCTGCGCTGAGAATGTATATCAGCTATGATATTTCCATATAACATGGCCCGTCTTGGATTATTGCTCAAATACTAATATTTAAGGCACCTGAGAGACTACAGCAATATGAGAATACAGTTTACAGCTATGGGCATGCCTGTGGCTTACAATAGTTGTATTTATGATTTGGAAAAAAAAGAGAAAAAAAGATGGTGTATGGATCAGTAAGTGCGAGGTAGAAATATCTCTACAACTTGACTAAAGGAAAACTTTAAAATGTTCTGACTTTGTGTCAGTGTGATTTGGGGCTGGCAGGGTGTCTTTGTGATTCCTAGTGCATCCTGCTGTGGTGTCTTAAAGCACCACTTCCAGCTGTAGGCCTGAACCCTGACCTCGGACCACCCTGGGAAGGGGTGACACAGCAAAGGATCAAGAGCAAGAGTCCTGCTGACAAAAGTTTGAGAAATAATTTCAAACTTTTGGAATTTGGAACTTTTAGGTGACTGAGGACACAACATTATGTGAGGCTAAATTGAAGCAACCATTTTACTGAGGCTTTGAATACTAAAGTTAATAATAAACATATTTACACCCATTTTTGCAGCAATGAATATTTTAAATGATAGTTTTATTGTATATTTGTAGTTTTATTCCTTCATTGAAGTGGTTATATCTTGCTTTTTGTGATTTTCTGCCAGTTATATACAGTTATAATGTCAGATATCTGTGTTAAACATGGGCAAAGTTCTCTGAACACTGGGTTCACATTACATAGTGTTTGCTATAAAGTAAGGCCTGTTAACTTGGTTATAGGAGATGTATTGATTGATGTGGTGAGGATGCTGCTCCACCTTCTCTGGACACTGAGCTTCAGTTGCCAATAGTTATGAAGAGAGCTCTCACATGTGTACCTGCTTACAGACATGATCTATCTCACTTCAAGACCTGCATCCAAAAGCCTTTTCACAATGGTGCTGTGAAACAAGTGGTTGCTGTAGTTCTGTGTCATCCCTGCTTGCTTACAAATTGCAAGTATCATTTCAAATGTAGCTGCAGAGTGATAATTGAAAAAAAAACATCTAAAAAGATATTAAACAACACATCTGTAATGTATAGTCATTATGATGTCAGATATCAGATTTTAACTACCTATTTTATAAATTGAGACTATATGTTGTAATGGGAAAGTATGATTTGTCCTTACATAAGATGCTTGTTTCTCCTCTAGCACAGCTGACACATGACACATGATACTATCTTATGTTGCAAATGAGAAATAAAGGCCCGTTTCCCACACGAAATGAGTGACTCCTTATCTGACTGGTTTTGTCCTGTTCCTCACTGCTTCATACAATGTATAAATATCACTGTGCATGCTCATTCCTTGGCTCTTGACTTTTGACTCTACACACATGTGAGACTTGAGCCCTTTTCTACAGAAAACTTATAATAAAAGATCTGAACACAAGGTTGGTTTTGTGGCCTTTATTTTCAGATTTCCACCACAGTGTAATTGTTTGAATATAGTAATTGCACGCACACATGTGTAATTGCTTCCAAACTGTATTTTCTAAGCAAATTTCAAACTGTTGGCCTATGAGCAGCATGAGGTTCACCACAACAGCATTTTGAGGAAATCACTGTTGCATGTAATGTCTCTGTCCTTGGCTTGACACACACGGATGAAGCAAATATACTATAAAGTCTGTGTAAATATGTGTTCTGAGTGAGTCTATCACACCATAGAAAAATATGTGACTAACCCCCCCAGCCACATTTGAATGATTAAAACAAATCTGTTAATATAAAAATTAGGGGTTCAAAATTGTGAAAATAAGCAGTATTTCTGCTCTGAAAGGCAGCAACATATTATATAATAGGTAAATGTTAACAAGTGATCCAATCTATCATTGTTATGTTAATGTTGTGTAGTTTGGTGCATTTAAATAACCAGTAACAGTGCATCTGAATTAAATCCCAGTTGTTTCAGATCAAAGTTTGTAAAACCATCCAATGTAAAAAATAATAACTATGAGTATGTTTATAGTGTTTATATAGAGTTTGGTTTTAGTGATCATTGTCTGATAGCTTGTATTAGAAGATTAGAGATTAGATTATGCTCTACCATAGTGATCAGTAGAAATTTCAAATGTTTCATTGAGCAAGCCTGCCTGTCTGATCTTTATGAAAGTTACATTCATGGAAAGTGTTCAAATTCCTGATGTTGACTTAGCTCTTGACCACTTTTGTAAGTCCTTTAACTCTGTAGTCTACAAGCGTGCACCTTTTAAAAAACAGAGTGCAGAATAGGTCAAGTCCCTGGTTCTCGACTGAAATCTCATCCTTGCTGAATGAGAGAAATAAAGTCTGGGCTCTTGCCAGGCTTACTGGAGAGCCTGGTCACTGGCTTACTTTCAGGCACCTTAGAAATAAATCCACAGCGACAATAAGGAAACTAAAGCAGATTATTATTTGCTTTTAATTCCAAATTCAGTGAAGGGAGTGAATTATTTTAGCTGTAGGGGAGTTTAACGAAGAGCGCTTCGTTACTAGTGACTGATGGCTTTGGCCTTGTAAATATGGCACAACTGGGTCTTTGTATTAATGTCACTTTTAACCAAACAATTTAATAATGGCACATGGCACTTTCATTGTGATAGTTGCACTTTATTAGCAGTTTGCACATTGCATATTTGCACATTGATCTTTATTGAATGTGTGAAGCATGTGGTTGAACAGTTTGAACCATTGGGGAAATGATGAGTTGTGAGTGATGTATGTTGTCTTCTGCCAGGTGCGATAATCGGCTTCACCTGAGGGAGAGAGGGAGTTAGATTATATAATGTGTGTGCACCTCGAGTGTATAATTGATTGACAACAGTGGAAATGTTGAGCGTTGTCTCATCAGACACATAAATGTGCTTTAATATTGCAATGTGAAAGTGTGTATTAGTGTGTTAAAGTTGCTGCCTGTGTTTGAGTTGTTCGTGTGGATTCTTATCTGTCCTTTTGGTGTCTCCTTCAGAGTGTTCGGCCAAAAGACTCCCCGGGCGTACGAACACCAATTTAAAGGTTCTGGGAGAGACCAAGTGTTAGGATAGGAAGAGGGGGGTTTGGTAGTTGGTGTATATATGTATATTTATTGTAGTGGGTTTGTGTTTATTCTGGGGAGGAGTAAATAGAGTGTACAGCAGTAGGGTTAATATTATGTAAGGGTAGGCTGCTGATATTGTCTGTGGTGATTAGCTGTGAGATAATATATTTTGTTAATAAACCTGTGAGTGGAAACATCCAATTAAGTAGACCAGTGACGGGGTATAAAAGGCGCCAGTTTCCATCGGTCCTTGTTGCTGGTCAGGTCTCTCATCAAGAATGCTGCCATGCCTGTACCACTGTCTGTATTTGTTATCTTGGTTTTGGTGAATAAACAACCATGATTTGGTACCCACACACCGTACCATCGCCTTTTGACTGCTCTTTTGCTGCATCGTCCAGCCGCTCATGGTCAATCTAACAGGGAGACTGGGGTAAGATGAGCCATTTCATATTTAGGATCACTACATCAAGGCAATCATAGTTTTGTCGCTAACTAATATATCTGTATATATTTCAAGATGTTGTGCATCCCTTTAAACAAACAGTGAGTGAAAACATAACTGTTTCGATAATATAGCATGTCCAAAAAAAGTGGTCTCGTGGCACAACTTACCCCGTGTATGTGGTAAGTTGAGACGTATCCCTACTCCCCCCCCACCCTCCTCCCCACCTTCTCCCTCCCTAAATAAAAGTCACTTCTTCACATTCATGTGTTTTTATTTATTATACACAATTCAAGAGGTACAATACCCTTGTTTTAAATGATTATTGCATATTACTGCTAAACAGCTGTTTTGTAAAAAAAAAAAAAAAATTTTAACATGAGAATGCCTTAAAGTGCGCTTGGTAAGAGAACATTAACAGCTGTGGTCAGTTATGGACTAGTAACACATTTGAACAATCTGAACTGAAACGCATCCTCTCATCATCCTTCCTTTCTTCGTCTATCCTCTCTTCTATCCATCTTCGTTAAACTCCTCCCTCCATCTTCCTTTCGTTCCATCTATCCCCAACCCACCGGCTCAACTTACCCCTGGCCAAATGGCACAACTTACCCCAGAGCTACCATTTTTACTTTATTAGTCCCCACAGCTAAAATGGTGCACTTTTATGCTAGGTTTATGACCTCATGTTGTAGCTCATAGATATCACAATTGATTTATAAAACACATTTAAAATGATCTATTTTGGTCTAAACACAATTCTCACTTATGATACAATAAATTCACTTTCAAGATTGAAAAATGTTTTTTTGGAAATAAAGATCTAACCACTTTACCCATGTGGTTCTTACCTTCATAGACTCTAAATATTTGGTCACATGATCAAAGTTTTTTACTGTTTCCTAGCAACAAGGGGTGGCTCAACTTACCCCAGTCTCCCCTAAGTGTTCAGTCTCATTTGCTCCTCTCACTTCAGCTGATGGATCCTCCAAAAGATTTGTGTTGCTTTTAATAAACATTTTTTGCTGCTGGCAACTTGTTTAAAGAAACATATACAGGACCCTTTCTGCCCACTACTTAACCTGACTCCCAGGTGATGCCAGAGCCCTGTTTTACACTTGCCAATGCCTTACAAGCATCAAATTTGAAACCTTCACAACAACAGTTGGTGAGGATTAACTTGACCCTTATTTGTTAAAGCTTGCCATCCCAATTGTGGTACGTTACAGAACATGTTTTTAACCTGTCTGTCTTATTTGGTACAGATAACACAGTTAATAAGGCTGCTCATGTAATTCCTTTACACAAAGGTGGTGAAACTGTTTTCTTAACAATTTCAGGCCTATCTCTAAATGACCATGCCCAGCAAAAATGACAATCTCTAGTAAATGACCAACTTAAATAATTCCTTTCAGCACATTCTGTTTTAAGTGCCACCAATCTTGTTTAAGTTACATATAAATGGTTCCAAAGTTGTCTCATGGACAGACAACAGTGTTGAAACTGTTCAACACTGTTGTCAAAAGGTGCAAAAGGTGTCCCACAAGGCTCAGTCCTTGGTCCTGTTCCTATTTCTCTTTATATCAATTATATTGTCTCTGCTGTAACTGGATGTAATATTAATCTTTATGCTGATGATACTGTTTTGTATTGCACTGCAGATACTGTACAGTCTGCTGTGGAATCGCTCCAGCACTGTTTTGCTGTTTTAGTTGCACTCACTGTCCATAAGTTAGTCTTAAACCCAGACACGATCACATTTTTAAAAATGTCATCATCACCACTAAAAATTGCAACAATATTGGAAGGGTTATAGTATGTAACTACCTTGGTATTTGGATTGATAAGGAGATATCACGTCAAAAATCATGTATCAAAATCATTGTAGCAAAGCCCTTGTTGAGGCAACTTTTTAAAATCAGTTTTAGACTGTGATGACATATTGTACAGGCTTCAGCTGCGATGTCAAAGCCCCTTGATACTATCTACCATTCTGCACTATTACATTGCGTAACATTTTCATTCTGTATGAAAGTACTAATGACAAAAACAACAACTCAAAAAATATATTGATGTGCAAATGAATTGCATGAAAAAAAACCCCTTGGTGGATAAAGGCCCTCACAGTGGACCACTCCTACGCCTGTGAAAAGATGGAACAATCTTCAACCATGATTGGCTCTCACTTTACTGCTATGAACAGCTACATTACAGCTCATTGCTATATTGTCAGTGTTTGCGCTTCAAGCTGTCACACATGAGAGACACATACCTGTAAATGGACACATGATTACAGTATAGAGTCTGTAGATAGATATGGATAAATATACCTACATACTGTTATCATACTTTGGCATGCCATGTCTTTGTCCATGCCCACATTCACATGCAGCACAGCTCAGTATGCATAGAGCAAACACAATTACATTACATAAACCCTAGTCATAAAGTACTCTAACCATTTCCTTTTCTCAGAAGCTAATGCTGTAATGTAACTAGTTACTTTTTAATGGCAGTCATTTTGTAATGTTATTACTTTTAAAAGTAATGTTCCCCAACACTGAACTGGCATATTAGTTTTTTGTTAAATGTTTGTCATTTGTTTTGGTCATGCATGTTTTACTTATGTCTTCTAGGTATCTTTAAGCTGCAGTTGACACTATCTTTGTTGTGTACAGTTACCCTGGCTATGGGTGTAGTTCCAACCTATTGCAAGGTTACTAGCTAGTGCAATTATATTAGCACATCTACCTATACTCTCCAATGCATAGCATTCTGAGAGCTGCAGCTTCATTGTCTGCCAGAACCCCTAACAAGCCTTGACACAGTGCAGGCCACCAGCCTCCACTGCCGCACAAACAACACCGCAAAAAACAGCAAGCTCAGACCCCAGTGTAATGAGTGAAAAAGAGAAGAAAAGTCTTTGTGTTTGTGTCAGCATCTCCAGGAAATCGCTTTTCTAATCTGCCTGCTTTTAAACCCACTGTCCTACGCCCACTGTAGGACATACACACACATGCATACACACACATACACACACACAACAGTTCAACAGATCTGACACAAACACACAACAATGCACATGAACACACACTGATGCTGATTTCTGGCTTTGGCCTGTGATAGACCCATTCATCATGGAAGTAGTTGCGCAGTACAGTGCATAGCATACCAACCATATAACATAACACCTTACCCCTCTGCTTCAGCAGCTAGAGCGGGTGTTTCTGCTTGTATTTGACTTCCAACTTTACAATAATCCTGTGTGAAAACTGGGTATATTTTAATATGTTGCCAGTAAAGTGTGTACTGTGTGTTGTGTGGTATTTTTAAGTATTAATGTGTTTTTTTCTTTTTGCCTGAAGAATGTAGCAGTTAGGAAGCAGTCAGTTTATGTTTGTGTACTTTGCCCTTGCAGGAAATGGGAGCACATCATCACTGAAATGCCAAGTCACTCAGTCACCACAACTTCCTGTGGTACCTAAAAACAGAGAGGGAGCTGAGCAGGCACTATGTTGTCTTTACTGCAGGAGCTGCAGCCTTCCAACTAGCTACACTGATGACTTGAGTGGTAGTAAGTTGCAACTTGAGTTGTTGTTTACTGATTCTTTACTCCATCTTACACAGAGTGCAAAATGAAACAAAGAACCTATATGCCATTTTGTTGGCAGCATGTGTTTTTCTTAATGTAAATAGATCAAAGACGAGACATATTTAAATAAAGTACTGGTGCTGCTGCTGATAATTGCTCATAGGATCATCATTGTTGTTGCTAAAGGAATCATAATCAATATTTCCGTGTGATGGAATATTATCATACATATTTCATATTAAAATACAGTAACTCCTTTTGTTGACTAATGGAGATAAAAATTAATATCAAAGGATGAAGTAAAATATATTTTTAAACATTTTTGTATTTTTTTCATTTCAAGGCAGTAAATGTAACATTTAGAGTTGTACCAATGAAGCATCAAATATGTGGTATTCAAAATAAAATAATGTCATTTTTTCTAGGTAGTTATATTTCTGCCAGTCCAAACATAAATATAGAACCATGCGATTGTGAAAAATCAGAATCAAATTTCAAATGAGAAATGTTTGTTTTGTTTTATTTTTTAACAAAACTTAGTGTTATACTGAATGACCTGAGGTACAGTCATATGTATTACAATAAAAATGCATTACTGTCTTTATTCTTGAGTATAACATAAGGACGTAGGTGGTACTCCAATGAACATAAAAAGCCTTTTAAGGAACTGTACTTTATGTTTAATTTTCTCCTTCCCTTTGCACTCCTTGTTCCGCTGTGTTTGGAACATTCCCAAGCCCGCTCTGCCATGGGCCACCACACCCAACATTAACATTAACTTATGAGTGCAACTATGAAATGATTGACAACATTTCCTTGCTTCTGCATTGTGTGGCCCACTAAATATGTGAAGTAGTGTTTCCCCCACTGGCCCCACCTGTGGGTTCCCACTCGACCAAGTTTTACAAATAGAAAACCTCCATGGATTAAACATTCATGACAGAAAGATTCATAGTTGACCTTATTGGCAGTGAAAATAATGAAAAGTCTATACTGTCTTCAATTATCAAAACATTCCAAAGGGAAAACAGATATGCACTCACTCAATACTGTAATTATTCATGTTATAATACTCTAGTTACAGCAATACAGGAACTAAAGGTCAATGCATATCTGAAACTCATGCTGTAAGACGGTAGAAATGCAGTACTATGATATATTTCTGAATTCCAATTTATAGGACTAGATGACTACTTTGTGCTGGTAGCAGATTTTACACCTCAGCAAGAGCCAGAGATGTGCAGCACGGTGACAGTAAATAATGCTATTAGATTGAGAGAGCTCCAGAGTGCAATTTTAGAGGACAATGGTGTCTTTCAAAATACCAACTCTGTCAGTATCTCTACAATAGACAGAGTGCTCTAGAGACATCAGATGACCATGAAACAATTCTACAAGGTACCATTTGAGACAAAACTGTTGAACAAATATATACAGATAAAGCAGAGGTGTGACTACATAGTACAGAACAGTGCTGTGGGTTCATTGTGGCCTGTGCCGTTACAGTATATAACTGTTACTGTATGATTATTCAGTGATTTGATGTTTTGTTTACCATATTATAGAGAACAATGGAACTGGAAGTAAATGAAGTCCCTCGCACCCTTGTGTTTGTGGGGTTGGTTTTAATCTGGTGAAAGGCAAAGAGACACGGCCGAAAGATTATAGACCCCCGAGCCACGGTTGATGTGCCAGGCTAACGCAAGGGTAATATTCAACACTCAACAACACATATTCCCATTATTGGCCCATACAACGGCCAGTATATCCTGACGTTTTTGGACACCCTCTACAGAGATCTCACACCTGACAATGAGAAAAGTTTGATAAGACGTGACTTGCCAAATTTTGTAACTGTGTGAAATAACCATGCAAATGTCATCAGGGAATGGTTTGCTGTCGAACAACAGATGCTGATGGAGTTTATTTCAACCATATTCCTGAATCCAATTGAGACATTTATTTCTGCATGGAGGTGGAAAGTACACGATCATCAGCCTCAAGATCAGATGTCTATGCTTGATGCAGTGGATGCTGTGCATGATGACATCACACAGCCTTTTACATACCTATGATCATATGCAGATCCAACCTCTCTCTGTATCTTACTGGTAAATAAGACACACCAGTGTATAAGATGCACCTCATATTATAAAGAACTCAGAAATGAATGAAATTTTACCAACATAAAAAAAAGAAAAAGACAAAAAGAAATGTTTTAAAACATGTTTTCTGCGTGTTTGTTTGTTTATGATGTATTATTTTAAATAACATTACAACATAGTTCAGTGAAATTTGATACAAAGATTGAAGTAGCTCAAAAAAAACACATTCTAACAAAGTATAAGAGTATCTACAAGCCATGGCATAATAAAAGAAAAGAAAAGAAAAGAAAACAAAACAAACAAAAAAGAAAAGAAAAGAAAAGGCAAACAGAAAGTTGGTTCTGTGTGTAGAATAATAAAAATGTGGGTCATCCTGGTCATACATGTCTAGACTCAGCAGGGACAGCATGGAGGGAGAAGATTTAAGGTCTCAATATGTCTGTAAAGGGGCTGCCAAACCCTGGCCCAAAAAGGTCACGCTGGTAGTCAGGTAGTGAATTGTCTGCTGGGAGAACAATAAATAGAACAGCAATTGGAGAGAACTCAAAAGACTTTTCCACAACTTCAGACATTTACTGATTTTTAGAAAGGAGCAAGAGAGGGACAGGAGCAGAATATGTGGAAGAGAGTGGCAGGATACGGGTGACAATGAAATACATGTTGGGTCTATGTTGAGGTCAAATCTAGCCAGTCTGTCTGGTCCAGTGAGTCTTATGAACAATTTTTGCATTGAATCCAACAATGCCTGGCACAGATAGGGGACTGATGGACTCTGGTCAAAGCAGGTCTCCAGGTTGGGTCAACTATAGTACTTATAGACAGACACAGGAGATTGTGTTGTAAAAATGTGGTAAGAAAGAGAAAGAAATGGTCCCTCTAAGATCAGGGTGTAGGAGGGGGAGGAACTCAAAGTATATGACAAGGTGTAATCTGGAGATGACAAACTGGTCAACAAGTTGCTCAGATGTAGCAAAAATGCCATCTACATAAAAATCTTTGCCAAAAGCAGCACTTATTGGACCATCATTCAAAAGCATTATCATGTACGGAAGGAGGGAAGAGTGGGTTGGTGTAGAGGCGGGGGAAAAGGGAGAGATGATGGAACATTCAATAAATAGGCTACAGTAAGTGCTTTCTTGTCAGATTTTTAAAAAGAGAAAAAAAAAGACTGCTCTGATGATGGAAGGGTCATCTGTGGTGTGTCGCCCCTCTTTACCCGCAGTAGAGAAGCAGGCAACCCCTTTTCTGTTAAGTATCACACCCTACTGACTACATATACCAAGAGGAATAAGTGCTCATCCTCATAACACAAATTGTATCTTTTGCTATTTAAACTTTATTTTATTTTTGGTTCCATATACATATCCAAACCAAACATACATCATATATAACAGCAGATTCTTGAGACAACTAATACCAAAGCATGACATGTCTTTCAGGGATGTAAAGAGAAATCCATATTGATAAACTCTATGTGAAGCATGTCTCCTTCCAGTCATTCTTCAGTTAACATTGCCGAGATGAGGTTCCTGCGCGTCCCCGGGTGAACCTGCAGAGCTCGATGGCAGCAGCAGCTGAAGGACGGAGGTTGAGAGTGGAGATGTCCCACAGGAAGAGAGAGGGAGGCTTTCCAGGAAGACAATTCAGTTTCATATTACTGACTCCACTATCATGCTGTCCCTGTGTGAAGTCTCTCTCTCTCCCTCTCTGTGTGTGCGTGTGCTTGTTTGTGTGTTTGTGTGTGTGTGCTTGTGTCACGGTTTAAATGATATACTGTAGGCTTTTGAAGACTGATGTACATTTGATTAAATGTAGATTTAAGTTTATATTTGTATTGTAAGTGATTTACAGACACATTTAAGATACAGTTAAATCATTTAAAAAACAAAACAATAATGAAAAATCACTAGCTACAAAGTTAACCCTTACATACTGTTCATATTTGGGCATTTCACAGTATCCACTCATAATTAATGTCTGTACATTATTTCCAACCCACATGTACCTCATCATCAGTGATGCTTTGAGAGAGCAGAGAAAGTGTAATCTTTAGTTTTTATGTTTTTTGTTAAAAAATAATCACAATCACACTTTATAATGGTCCAACCTTATATAACTCTGGAGAACATAACGCTTTCAGTGTATGATGATGATGGATGAACAGTATTTTTGAATAGTGGTTTTTGAATTTTTGAATAAATATGAGTCAATCATTGAAAATGAGGGCTTGCCCTCAATGATCCCTTCGCGATCTAAATAAAGGTTAAATTAAAAAAATACTCCATCGCCGTCCGGGGCTGTGTTTCAGCTCCACAAAAACATTTTTAGAACGTTGAAATGTTTTATATGTTTGTATATTCAGGGTCACATGAGGATAAGTCATTCAATTCCTGGGTAAGACAAATGTTTTTAAAGTGTTTTTTTCTTCTCTCAAATGTAAAAAAAAGGTCAAATTAGACCCTGAACAGTATGTAAGGGTTAAAACAACTTTATTGTGGTATTTGATATATTTTTAAAGGTTGGGGTGGGGTTGAATTTATAAAGGTTAGTATTTAGCTGTGACTTAAAAGTGGTAATAGATGAGGAAGTGACAGAGCGGCAAACTGGCCAGAAAATGGGGGAAAAAAACAATCTTGGGACAGAAAGTAAGTGCAGAGGATCTGAGGGGTCTGGATGTAGAATATAGACAGAGGAGATCAGCGATGTAGACTGATGCCAAACCATTCAGAACTTTCAAAAGAATCCTATAATTCTACCCCTGGTCACCAGTGGAGGGAGGTCTGTACAGGGCTGATGAAGTCTCTCTTCCTGGTATCATTGAGGCGTCACTGCTATATTTTGAACTTGCTGCAAGCGAGACAGAGTAGACTCACTGACTGCCACAAAAAATGAGTTACAGTAGTCGAGACGTGAGGTAATAATAGCATCAAGATGAAAGCCAAAGGACTCCATCGTCCAGAAAACATAAATGCAAATAGGTCACTTCAACAAACTGTAACATATATATAAAATATAAAAGCTACTGCTAATGACCAGATCTTTTTATTTATCAAATTTTAAGGCAGAGTCAAATGTGAAACCCAAGACAAATAATACGCATTTCTGTTTTACTTTCATTTAGCTAAAGAACATTTTTGACCATCCAGCATCTAAAATCCTCAAGACAACTTAAAAGAGACTAAAGTGTAGGTTGTCCAAAGTTTATAAGCACAGTTGATCTAAATTAGTTTTTCTATTAAGGATTGAATGATGGCATGGTTGAAGGAGGGTGGGATGTAATCCAGGGACTAGGTTTATTATGGATAAACTCTATCAAATATTTGCTTAAGAAGTCAAGGTGTTAGATTCAGTGGCCAAGTAGTGTGCTTCATCTGTGAAATCATATGAGATAGGAGAATAAGACAAATGGGTTTGAAATGATTAAAAAGAGTTGGAAAAAGAAGATATGATGTGTAAAGATTTTAACTTTAATTAGGAAATTGAGGTGGGTGTAGAAAGTCAGTATTAAAGTCATATTTTTTGCAGAGTAGTATATATTGATGTTAAAATGTTGAAATTCAGAAATAAAAGAATTGCCAAATTTAAAACAATCTGTATATACAAAGTACTGGCTTTGACATTTCAAACTTGTACAGTAGCATTTTATGGGTACAGATCTGCACTTGAAGGGCAGCATTAAACTGGTTTAAATCATATTTATCTGATAGATTTCAGTTTGTAAATGTTAATGATAAATCCTCCATGCAAACAAAAGTTAGACACAGTGTTCCTCAGGGTTCAGTGCTTGGACCAATACTATTCTCCTCATATATGCTTCCTTTAGTTATACTATTCACCTTATATATGCTTCCTTTAGGAAACATTATTCGGAAACACTCAATACATTTTCATTGTTATGCAGACGATACTCAATTATATCTATCAATAAAGCCTAATGAAATCAACCAGTTAACTAAACTACAAACGTAAACTACAAATGTGTTAAGGACATAAAGGCCTGGTTTGACCTGCAACTTCCTGCTATTAAACTCAGAAAAACTGAAGTCATTGTGCTTGGCCCTAAACACCTCAGAAACACATTATCTAATGATATAACTACTCTGGATGACATTACTTTGGCCTCGAACACTACTGTAAGGAACCTAGGAGTTATACTAGGAGTTTATCAGGATTTGTCCTTTAATTCCCACATAAAACACATTTCAAGGACTGCCTATTTTCATCTGCGTAACATTTCAAAAATCAAACACATTCTGTCTGAAAATGATGCCGAAAAACTAATCCATGCATTTGTTACTTCTAGGCTGGATTATTGTAATTCATTATTATCAGGCTGCCATAACAAGTCTCTAAAGACTCTCCAACTGGTCCAGAATGCAGCTGCACGCATTGACAAAAACTAGAAAGAGAGATCATATTACTCCTATTTTAGCTTCACTGCATTGGCTTACCGTAAAATCTAGAATAGAATTTAAAATCCTTCTCCTCACTTTTAAAGCTCTTAATGGTCAGGCTCCATCATATCTTAAAGAGCTCATAGTACCTTATGTACCTACTAGAACACTGTGCTCCCAGCATGCAGACCTATTTGTGGTTCCTAGTATCTCTAAAAGTAGAATGGGAGGCAGAGCCTTCAGTTATCAGGCTCCTCTCCTATGGAACTATCTCCGAGATTCGGTCCGGAGGGCAGACACCCTCTCTACATTTAAGAGTAGGCTTAAAACTTTCCTTTTTGATAAAGCTTACAGTTAGGGCCGGCCAGGCTTGTCCTGGACCAGCTCCTAGTTTATGCTGCTATAGGCTTAGACTGCCGGGGGACTCCTACTCCCTGATTCACTGAGCTCCTCTCTCCTCCTTTTTCTCTCTATCCATCCATCTATACCCATTAACATGCATGTACTATTAATGCAGGGCCGGCCCAAGGCATAAGCAAACTAAGCAGCTGCTTAGGGCCCTGTGACCACTAGGGGGCCCCCAAGAGCAATTAACTTAAAAAAGAAAAAAGTAATTAATTGTTTTTTTTCCATGTGTGAGTGATGATGATTCATATATTATCAAATGTACGTTCTTGTACAAAATAACAACAACAATATTATGTTAACAGAGAGGCAGTAGGAAACTACTTCCTACTGCCTCTGTGCTTGAAATGTCAGAGCTCCGCTAGTAACGTGTGCAGTGCACCCAACCGTGTAATGCGCACTGAGCATCCTGGAGCTAGGAGCAGGTGAATAATGTCGCAAAAAAGGACCTACCCTTCAGGGGCAGAAAAAAGAAAAAGGAAGAAAGTTATTTTTTCACTGCTAGTTTTAGTTTTAGTCTTAGTTTTAGTTAACTATAAAAATACTGGCTCTAAGATCGGTCAGAAACTGAGCTGTTCAAAGACACATTTTCACACACATGGTGAGTGTGTCAGCTTACATCTACAATCTGTACGGTGGATATAGTTGCTGGGGCATCACTGTCAAAATGAACGGACCTGAACCTCTCAAAAAAAAGGACCATGCAGCTACAACAGGCAATGGGAAGGGTAAGGGTTAGGACTTCTATCTGGCTGCGCAAGAAATATCCATGGAAGAAGAAGCCCTAGATGGTGAGTCTTCTTTTGCTTTGTTATTTCAATTTATTATAATTGCTTATTTATAAAACCTATATATATATATTTGTGTCTGTCATTTACTGCAAGGTGAGGTAAGGTCCATGAGACAGCCCAACTGAGGATAGCAACAGAAACAGAGAGGCAGACAACAAAGACACAGGCAACTGATGATTACAACAGAAAGACAGACAAGAAAGAATAATAGACTGAGACAACAGAATAAAGCTCAACAGAAACTGGTCCAAACAACACATGAAATAGTTTGAGAGACCAACATTTAATACAGATGGATGATAAATAGTTCTACAGCCTAGATGCAATAGTTATATACAGATGGATGATAACAAAAAGTTTTAAACCCTACATGGATAAGTTATATACAGATGGATGATAACAAAAAGTTCTGCAGCCTACATGCAAAAGTTATAATAAAATGTTTCTATTTATAAAATATATAACATTATATGGACCTCCCATGTATTACTAAGAGTTAGTTTGGTTTAGGCCTAAAGCTTTCTAGTGTCTGTGGCATATGTTACTGTAAACCACACATCTAAGCAAGTACAATATGGGTTTTGTGTTACTAAACTGTGAAATCAGTAGGTTTATTGTATGGCTAATGACACTTTAGAATTACTGTGGGCCACCTGCTGGGTGCACACGTGCGCTCTGGGGCCTGCACTGGTACCTGCCCGCACCCAGAACAAAGTGTCCCTCATTTGGAGGTGAGAAAGTTGGCAACCCTAGCAACATTGCCACTGCTAAGTAGAACAGTCAAAAAAGTGGAAAGGTTGTGAACAAGCCAACAGTTGATCCAGATTGTTTAAACCGCCACTTTTGGAGTTAAAATGGAAAATAATCCTTCAGGAACATAGTGCGTGCAGATTGGATAGAGAATGAAATGCTGAGGGCCTGTTTAACCTTCCTAATTGAGAGACTGTATTTCATCATCTGTAGCTTCCCACATCTCAGTATTTACCTCTGCAGTGATTGGAATTATCTTTTGAAGTGTTCAATGTGTGTAAAAATGCTATACATAACATAACATAAGAACCATGGTGGGATCTCCCCTACTATCAAAGGGTTGTTTCAATCATTGCTTTTCGAAGCATGCCTCTGATTGCTAATGTCAGCATCTTCGTTATTCAAGAGCTTGGCTCAAAGCTAGTGTAATAAGGGTGAAGTAGCTTTACTAGAAAAAGGGGGAATCTTGATGGAGCTACCGGGCCATAGAGCGAATGTCAAACCTTTCATTAGTGTCTTCATTTGGGGAATGGTGACAACAGTGGCACGACCTTTGCTAGCTGAACATTGGGCACTTAAGACTGGGGGATGGTGGGTGACGGGGGGGGGCCTTGGATGACTTCTGGCTGCTGCTGCTGTTGGAAATAGCTTTTGCAATCTCATAATAATAGCCATCTTTGGTGCAATTAAATCATCCATTTTTCCCCTTATGGCCTTCACCTCCTGTCACATACATGCCTTGGTTTTAATATCCACCACAGATTGGGGAGAGAAGGGTGAAAGGAGGGAAGAAAGGGAGGATTCTCGAAAGCTGGAGATGGAGTGCATGTATGTAGGAGGGGGATGAGGAGAAAAAGAGAGAGAGAGAGAAAGAGAGAGAGAGAGAGAGGTCAACAGAGGGAGAGAGGGAGAGAGAGAGAGAAAGAGAGGAAGAGACAGGCCTTTTGTATGTGTGCAGATTAATTAGAATCCTTCTGGACTGCCATTAGAGCTCATTAAAAGGAGCCACAGCCATACAGGCATCAAACAAAGAGCTGGGACTGAACCCCGATCCAACCCCCACCGCTGTCTGCTCTACTCACAATGACTGTGTATGTGTGTGTGTTTATCTGTATGTGTGTTTGTGAAGAGAATATATACAGTATATTTGTATATACATACAATAAAAACACATTATAATATTATACTATATTGTATAGGAGTATGTGCAGATGTGTGTGCATGTACTGTATGAATGCACATGTGCATGAGTGCATGTGTGTGTGTAGACTAAATCCACTCCTATATTAACAAAGTATGTGTATTAGTGCAGCATGTGTTTATGCATGCATTTATGTGTGTGTGTCTTTGTGTGGATGCTAGGATTGGTATGTAAATGAAGTATTATGTTAATGATATTTCCCCTCTTTTTTGGCTGAGTCTCCACAGGCCCTGTTAGCATAAATGATGTTCCCCCAGCTAGCCGGCTGAGGCTCGCCCATTGCCACTAAAGGGATGAATTAGCCCTGCGAATCCCAGATCAGATCCTTGTTCATTTTCAGTAAGGATTGGACTGGGGTTATACATGCATTATGATGAGAGTGTTTATGGGTGCTTATTAGTGGGTGCCCATGGTGGCACCGAATGATAATGTACTGGAGTTATTACAGCGATGTACAGAACAGGCCTACGGCTGTGACGATTAGGATAACGACCTGCAAAGCTTTGTTTTTAATAATAAAAAAACCCATAATCACTGGTTTTATAAGATCACTTCTGAATGTGTGCATAATGGATGGAGGGTTTGAAAGTGCTGTATCAACACTGTATCTAAACTGCTTAAATCTGACCACTTTCATGCCTTAAATGTAACAAAAGTTACTCACAAGTTTGTAAAATAACCACTTACCACTCAAACATAAGATCTTTTTCTGCTGATATTAATGATGAGAATGCTACTTTTAATAGCATTTATGTAAACTACAGTGATTAATATGTCATTTCATGTGGATTAGTTTCATAATGTAACTGTGAAATGTTGAGCAATGCAGCAGTAGAACTACAAACGTATTGATCTAATTATAAATCTGAGGAGGAAGTATGCTTCAATAAGAAACAACTTTAAACTTATATGTGTTTTCTTTTTACCATTTTCACCATCCCTGAGGGGTGAGACGTGATGAATAGTACTATTGAGAAAAATGGCACACACTTTTTCTTCTCAAAGTGATTCATGATGACATTTAGTTGTACACGCAGAAAAATAAAAAATTAAAATAAATAAAATTAAAATGATGAAAACAGAGAAATTGACAGAGATTTTCAAACCCTGCCTACTGTCACAGTTCCACACACCTAGCCAATCACTGAGCAAAGCAAATGTGATTGACGGATTTTACTGTTTTCACAAAAATAGTTGGACACAGGCCCCAAATTTCTACATCAGGAAGCTGTGGGACGAGGAGGTTTCAGGTTCAACTCTCCAATAAGCACTTAGTTTTAAACACGCTGGCCCTTTAATTTGGCCGGATCCAACCCAGACAAGAGATCATTTATTAAACTGAATTCTGCATTGTTTGTGTCTCACAGTAATGAGTGCTGATATACTGATGGATTACCAAGTTGTTATGTGTCACGTCAGTTTTGACTCAGTCTAAAAAATCCCCTCATAAAAAGTGTCTATACCAAATTTTCGACCACAGATGTGTTTAGAAAGCATCAATAGTGGATCTGACTGATCAATAAATGTGATTAAACCTTGATTCATGTTTCAGAGAGCAGAGAGAGTGTATTTTGTAGCTTTTACACCGCTCATTTTTGGAGAAAAAACATCTCCTATCACACAATATCATGTCCTATTTGACCTAAGACATGAAAATATAACATAGCAATAATGATGTAAATGTATTTTATAACTTTATGGAAGTGTGGGGTTTATTGTATAACCATTAGAGCCATCAGTCTTCACTGCTACATCATAAAAAGAAATCCTCATAACTACTATCTTATTAAAACTATTAACTATTCATTTCACTAAAACACATGTCAATAGATACGGGTCAAATTTGACCCAGAACAGCCTCAGTAGACAAACATGTGTAACACCTAAACTGAAGTATTTAGTGCATTTTGGGCCACTTTATGAAATATCATCAAATTTCAGGGTAAAAGAACAACATTTGATGTGTTTTTCCAGTATGTGAGAGTTAATTACTTCAGCATCCGTTCAATACACCAGCTTCAGTGAGATCATATGGTGTAACTGTCTTGACCATATTTATATATGGAAATAAGAATTTCAATATAACAGGAATTGCAGGATTATGCAAAAATGTATGTGACAACTATAGATAGTGTAACTATGTCTGTCCTAAATTGACTTACTGTTGATTTGGTGATATTTCCTTGATTATTGTGCTTCTACCAGGGGTAGATAGGTCACATAGTTAAATAGTTTATTTTTTCATCTACTTGTAATTGTGTTTAATGTTGTGTTTATTGTTGTTATGTCTTACTTTGTTATGCTAGAGCCTACAGACACAGTTAATACAGTTAAAAGTCCAATTAGGAATGAACTGGATCAAAGATTTGTGGCTGTTTTAGTTTTTAAAAATACACTAATCTTCATAATTATTTTGTATCTATTGTTCACATACAGTGCCTGTGAGAAGGAGGACAATACTTTCTCTTAATTTCTTTTTCTTTTTCTACTTGAACGACTATGGTTGTAGGGTACAAGGGGA